>NW_024081006.1:651041-915905 GCF_003009895.1 Hyaena hyaena
TTCCCCCAGCGGAGGTTTTTCTGTTTTGGACTCTTTTTCCCCTCTCACTCCCCACTGAGGGGGTGGCCCGTCTCTCCAGTCTCCAATCCAGGCCCGATTTTTACTTCCTCAGTTCGCACTCACGTTAGAAGGCTTTCTCAGTGGAGTCTGTGTCTTTTCTCTCCCAATCTCTTGGGTGTGGTACGGTTTCCTATGGCTTCAGATCTTTTCCGTGTGATGCCTGGGCGCGAGTGCAGGTATGGAGCTCCCTACTTCTCCGCCATCTTGCCCCTCCCCAGAAACATTGGTGGAAAAAGGCTGTTGAGAGAAGAGATGATGGGGAGGCATGTGGACAGGTCTTTGTGCAGGTGGAACCTCTCCAGCACAGTGTCTACAGCAACTCTTGAATGAGTCTTGATCCTAGCAACTCTTACACAGTGTAATGTCAAAAGGCCCCTTAGCTTCTGCACCGCTTTGTAGCCACAGGAGGTCTCTCCGCCCTAGGTTGTCAGGTAGTGGAAAAAGATACTGTCACTAAGGCCTCAACTCTAGTCAGTTCTGGGTCTTGAGAACATGCTGGATGGTGAGGATGTCCCTTTGGGGGGTTTACCTTGAAAGGTAGCAGAGAATGTAAGTATTTATTGAGTCCCTACTATGTGCCAGACTCTGTTCTAGAAAACCTAGGAAGGCAGTGAACAGAAGAGAGAAAGTACCTGTCTTCCAAGGAGCTTACATACCAAGAAGGATAGTTATAAACAGATAAACATCCAATGTGTTTGATAATGGGAAGGTCTACGAAAAAGAAAAGTAAGGTAAGAAAAGTCAAGAGTACAGGAACAGAAGAAGAAGAAGAAGAAGAAGAGGAGGAGGAGGAGGAAGAGGAGGAGGAGGAAAAGGAAATAAAAGGCCTTATATCAGAAAGAAAGAAATAAAACTATCTCTATTTTCAAATGAGATGATTTTGTATATAGAAAATTCTAAAGAATCTAGTAAAACATAGGAACTAATAAAGGAGTTTAGCAAGGTTGTAGGATATACGCAAAACAAAAATCAACTGTATTTCTATACACTTGCAATGAAAAATTTGAAAAGAAGAAAACAATTCCATTTGCAATAGTATCAAATAGCATAAAATTCTTAGGAATAAATTTAACAAAAGACTTGCAAAACGTATATCTTGGAAATTATATAACGTTGAAAGAGGTGAAAGAAGATCTTTAAAAATGGAAAAATGTCCCATATTCATGGATTGAAAGATTTAATATTGTGAAGATGGCAATACTCCCCAAATCAATCTGCAGTTTCAATGTAATCCCCATCAGAATTCTAATTGGTGGGGTGGCACAGTTGGTTAAGGCTCTAACTCTCGACTTCAGCTCAGGTCACAAATTCACAGGCTTGTGATTTTGAGTCCCACAGTGGTCTCCACACTGGCAGTGTAGAGTCTGCTTGGGAGTTTCTCTCTCCTTCTCCCTCTACCCCTCCCCTATCCATGCTGTCCATGCTCTCTCTCTCAAAATAAATAAATAAACTTGAAAACATTTGAATTGGCTTCTTTGTAGGAATTTGCAAGCACAAATTCATGTGGCATTGTAAGGACCATGGATATTCAAAATAATTGTGTAAAAGAAGAACAAAGTTGGAGTACCCACTTCCCAGTTTTAAAACTTACTGCAAAGCAACAGTAACCAAGACTGCATGGTACTGGCATAGAATAAACATACAGGTCAACTGGATAACCATAAGAAGGAAATGAATTTTAATCCTTACCTCCTGCTCCATGCAAATCAAAACAAAATGAAACCTCAATATAGATCAAAGACTTAAATTTAAAGCCAAAACTATAGGACTCTTAGAAGAAAACCTAGGGGTAAATCTTGACCTTGGAATTGGCAATAGATTCTTAAATATGACAAAAGCACAAACAAGAAAAGAAAAAAATACATAATTGTATTTCATTAAAATTAAGAACTTTTGAACTCCCAGAGCACCATAAAGAAAATGAAAGGACACCAATAGAATGGGAGAAAATATTTGCAAATCATATATCTGGTAAGGGACTTATATCTAGAATATATAGAAATCTTACAAGTAAATAATAAGACAATCCAATTAAAAAATGAGCATAAGCATTTCTTGGAAAACACACAGACACACACACACAAGTGAACAATAAGAATATGAAAATAGGCAGGGTGTCTGGGTGGCTCAGTTGGTTAAGCATCTGACTCTTATTTTTGGCTCCGGTCATGATATCACAGTTGGTGAGATGGAGCCCTGTGTCAGGCTCCATGGTTTTAGTGTGGCTCCTGCTTGGGATTCTTTCCCTCTCTCTCTGTTCCTCCCCTGCACTCGCTCTCTCTCTCTCTCTCTCTCTCAAAATAAGTTAATAAAGTTTAAAAAATAACATTAAAAGAGTCTCAATTTCATTAGTCATCAAGGAAATGCAAATCAAAACCACAAAGATACACGACTTTACGTCTCTCAGATTAGGTGTAATTTAAAAATCAGATAATAATAAGTGTTGACAATGATGTAGGTAGATCAGAAACTTCATATGTTACTAGGGACAATGTGAAATGGTGTTTTTTTTTTCTTTCCAGTGTGAAATGTTGTAGCACTTTGGAAAATACTCTGGCAGTTCTTCTTGAAATTATTAAATTATAGAGTTATCATTTGATCTAGCAATTCCCCTCTTAGATATATACCTAAGAGAAATAAAAACATGTCCACACAAAAACTTATGTATGAATGTTCATAACAGTATTCTGTAATAATAGCCGAATGGTAGAAACAACCAAATTGATGAACAGATAAACATAATGTAGTATATCTATTGAGTGGAATACTTATTCAGCTATAAAAAGGAATGAGATACTGATATACACTACAACACGAAGGAGCCTTGAAAACAAGTGATAGAAGCCAGTAACAAAAGACCACATATTATGTGATTTCATTTACAGGAAATGTCTAGCTTAGGCAAATATAGAGAGATGTTAAGTAGATTATCAGTTGTTTAGGACTGGGCCCAGGGCTGGATAGTATGGGGGAAATTTGAGAGTGATAGCTAAAGGGCATAGGGTTTCCTTCTGAGGTGATGACAGTGTTATATAATTGGTTGTGATGACAGTGGCACAACTCTGTGAATATACTAAAAACAAAAACCCTAAATTCTGAATTTTAAATGGGTGAATTATGTATCAATAAAGGTGTTAAAAAGACAGAAAAGAGTGGAAGGAAGAAAGGCCAGAAAGGAAGAGGATGGGAGGAAAGAAGGAAGGAAGGAAGGAAGGAAGGAAGGAAGGAAGGAAGGAGGGATTGTATGTACATCCCCATGTATAGATGGAAGGAAGGAAAGAAGGAAGTTGCTACCTTCAAAATTTTCAGAAAGAGCCAGAAGCTTGGAAGAGAGAAAGGGGGGGAAAAGAGTTACAAGGGTGGAGAAGGTGGGGTTATTTCTTGGAGGCATTGTGTCTTGAAGTCCTCTGTAACAGAGTGACATTTATTTCAGCTGAGGCCTTCAGAAAGGGAGAGAATGAAACATATGGGTGTCTCAAGAAAGAGAATCCAGGCAGAAAAAATAGCAAGTACAAAGGCCCTGTGGTAGGCATGTGATTACTGCATGTGAAGGGCAGCAGGGAGGCCCAAGTAGTAGAAACCAACTAAGTAAGGAAATAGGGGGACAGGAAGAAGAGGTTTAAGGAATAGGCAGGGCCAGATCATGGAAGGCCTTATAGAGCACCACGGTGAAGACTGGATATTTACCGAGTGAAATGAAGAGTCTTTACAGAGTTTTGAGCAGATCACGTGCTCTGACTTCCATTTTACAAAGATCATTCTGGCTGTTTTGTGGTGAACAGACTGAGGGATGGAGTACAAAGAAGTGTCACAGTGAGGGCGGATGCCACTGATACAGCCTAAGTGAGATGTCTTTGTGTCTATATGCTGTGCTTTAGTTTCTCTCTTATAATTAAGGAGACAGGACCCAGGGTCTGAAAACTGCACAAATAATTTAAAAGCAGAATTAGGTAGAAAAAGTGTGGACAAGTGACTGCTTACACAGAGTGCATAAAGCTGCTTGCTTCGAATTTCACTTTCCACATCCACATGATATGAATTGTGTAAGTCTATGTTAGATGTCTATATCTCCCATTAGACTAGAAGCTTCAGGGTTATTAGTGTTCCCTGCTATATCCCTAGTGGGTAGAACAGGGTCAGGCACAAAGTACGTCCTCAAGGAAACACTCACTGGGTGCACCTGGGTGGCTCAGTTGGTTAAGCGTCTGGCTTTGGCTCAGGTCTTGATCTCATGGTTCATGAATTCAGGCCCCGGGTTGGGCCCTGTGCTGACAGCTAGCTCAGAGCCTGGAGCCTGTCTTCAGATTCTCTGTCTCCCTCTCTCTCTTTCCCTCCCCTGCTTGCATAT
Organism: Hyaena hyaena; assembly: GCF_003009895.1. NCBI lineage: Eukaryota > Metazoa > Chordata > Mammalia > Carnivora > Hyaenidae > Hyaena > Hyaena hyaena. The sequence continues at coordinate 655,450 of NW_024081006.1, forward strand.
TCTCTCTCTCTCTCAAAAATAAATAAAACATACAAAAAATTAAAAAAAAGAAAAAAATGAATGAATCAATGACTGAGCAATCGTCTTCAACCATTTTGTCCCTAGTGGTTTATATTGGTGATCAAGACAGCAGGCAACCACCTAACATCTGTGCCTTCCTCTCCATTTTCCAGCCTCCCTTGCAATTATTTGTGGGTGTATGAATGTAGTTGGCCAGTAAAAAGATATGAGAAATAACATCCACCGAGGTAGTTAATGACTGGAGTGGATCGTTCATCACTCAGTTCTACTGAAATTCTCTTGAAGACCATAGGTTGCAGATGGGATAGCCTTGAGATGGAATGGGACCACCTGCCTATGTAAGACTTTACAAGAGTAAGAAACAAATGGAGTTAAACCAACAAGACTTATTTTTGCAGCAGCCAGTTTTATTACTCGAACCCATTTTCCATTTTTTACAACTACAGAGCTTCACAATACACACTGCACTGTCACATCATTTTGGATAATGATAGTTGGAAGTTGACCGTTGCCCCCTCAAGTGTAATTTTTCTTGCTGTTGTCTCTTTACAGAGTGAGATAGTTTATCCTTTTTCAACTATTCCCATCGCAATTGGAAACATGATAGTAGAAGAGCGGCACATTTCATAATTTGTGGAAGGCGCTCTGTAGCTGGACCAAAGGCCCTCCTGATAATAATGGAGGCAGTCTAGTCAAGTTCTAACAAATGGGTGTGGACCTCCTCCCATAATTTTACCAGTAATTGGAGGCAAAAATGTGAAATCTTCATTCAGCTGGGAGAATGGGTTGGCAGCTGTTTGGAAGAGATGAGCATTGACTGAATTTCCTTTTAAATGTCTCTGGTTTGATTTGTTCATTTCATCTCTTTATTCTGCCCACTCAACTTCATTCTCACTTTCTCACTAGCCAGAAACTAGTCTGCAGGATCTAGAAATAAAATGGAGAGAAAGCTGGTTAGGATAATCAAGACCTTTTCTTATTTTTAACACTAAACTGGCAAACCCACTATTTTTACCCATTACACTCTGATTAAAAGAACACACTTAGAAGATCAATGAAAACAATTCATTTTAGTAAGACATTGACCCTGCAGGCAGAACAAAATTCAGCTCCTGAGAGCATCTGTAGAGCTCAGTGTTAATCTTAGCGTCAACTATTTACCCTCTACTGACTCAAGTTCTGTGTAAGGCTTTTAAATTATAATATAGTAGCTGTCACTTTTGAAAACTTGTATGCCTTTCATCCTCACAAAGTAACTCACTCAGTTTCTAAGGAGCAGATGGTTGCTGGGGTCAGTTGGACAGGGAGGTAGTGCTGGTAGCCTCAGGGCTGTCACCAGGGCACAGAGGTATCCCGTGTTGCAATAGCACTCCACACCCAGCACTCAGATGGCTGTTGTTCCTCTCACATACCTGGGGGATACTCTGAGCCTTGGAAGCTTTAGCTTCATCAGCTTCAAGGTAATGCCACCACTGCTCTAAACACATATTGTAATCCTTCCGTTGTCCAGAGAGTTAGACATTATTGAGAACACTTTACAGGCCAAGAACCTAAGACTCATAGAATAAAGTACCTTTGTCCAAATCCTGCAGAGAGCCAGTAGGTGGGAGAGCTGAGATTGCTACCAGCCTTGCCCCTTGCACGTTAGGGTTTATAGCAAGTAGTTCCATTGCTTTGGTCTTTCTGGCTAGAGGAGACATGGGACAGCAGAGCAAAAGCTTGGGCAGAGGAGGCAATAGTGAACCTCAGTAATTCCTTCTCACAGCCTTTCCCCCGTGGCCTGACTTCCTACCAACTGAAGAACGTCTACTTTTCTCCACAGGCATAGTTGTTTATCCTTTATGAATTTTCCCCTTTCAGTAAGGTTCTTGATGCAAAGCTTACTTCCTTTGCTCGTATAGAATCATTGGGGGAGGTGTGCCCTAACCCCAAACCCAACAGTCACCCACACTCCTGGGGCTCCACTGAGTGCTGAGGCCAGTGTGATTTGGCCTGTTGCCCTCCCTCCACTCCCCATCCCAGAGTAGGCTTACATTCTATACTCTACACCCTTACAGCCCTATCATGATCTTATTCACTCATTCGTTCATTCAATAAATAATTACTTGTCAATTTTGTGCCTAACACAATAATAAGAATAGCTGGGGACACTCAGTTTCCCTTAATATCAGAATATTCCATACAAAAAACAGAATAGTGCTCTTCTATGATAGTCAGGTTTATATTAGCTTGACTATGTCATTGTCCCTGATTGTTCAGTCAGACACTAATCTAGGTGTTGTTGCAAAGGGATTTTGTAGATGTGATTAAAGTTCATAATTAGTTGACTTTAAATAAGGAAAATACCCTCAATATTCTGGGTGGGCTTGACTCAATTGAAAACCCTTAACAGCATAACTGAGGTTTCCTTGAAGAAGTAATTCCACCTATGAGCTCCAGCTCCTGCCAGCCCCTCTTGATAGCATACCTGAAGTTTCATGTGTCTCCAGCCAGCCTTTCCAATCACATGAGCCAATTCCTTTCTAAACCTCTTAATATCTATCTCCTACTGGTTCTGATTCTCTGGCTAACCCTGACTGATATTTACTCCTTGCTACCCATAATACTCATTTTGGTCAGCCTTCAGCTTGTAGAAAAAGACAAGAGTAATGTCAGCACTAGCAGAGCAACTTGGTTAGCCTCATTGGTGATCCCACTCGCACTAAAATCTGAGCCAGAGGTCACTGTTTTAGGTGACTCTAAAGTTGCTGGGAATGGGTAAAAAGCAGGGATGGAATTCAAAATGGAAAAATCAGATGCCATTCCATTGCTAGTCCTGGTTCCATAAGACATCAAGAAGCTGTGGGGCTTTGAATAGCAGTTCTAACAAAGTCATTACTCCCCACCAACAAAGCAAAACATATGGCACAAAGTGTGGATTATACCAAAGAAGACCTATCTTAGTTGTTTTTAGGATTTTTCTATTTTAGACATTAAAGGTGGTGCCTGGCTCATACATCATTAGGAACTGCATGGAAAACAGCTAAGAAATGGTACTGTCAGTATCTGTTCCAGGCACTAAAATCTCAAGTCTCCATTTCCTGGTGTATAAAATTTGAAGAGTGGACTTCCCCAAGGTTTTTTCCAAGGCCACTGTTCTATGATTCTCTTCGATAAGCCTAATAGCCTTCACTATGAATTAGAGTGGTCTTCAAAGTAAAAAGTGTTTAGTCATGGATTTGGGTGGGCTCAGAGAATGTGAATTAACCAAAACCATGCTTATCAGGAGGCCTACTCCAATGTGTGGGGGCTATAGCTCCCTAACACGTTACAAGTCTACCTTCTGAGAGACATTTGCACAATTATGGGAATTCTCCTGAAACTGAAAACTCTGCCAATTACTGTTTATCACAGTTTCTGGATTTGCTTTTCCAGCACCAGATTGTGAGAGAAATACCTTCATGGCTGAGATAACGTTGGTTTTCTCAGATTTTCAGTGAGTAAACAGTGACCTGAGACCTGGGGGTCAATATACACAGAGCCTTCTAGAAAGTGAAGATCTCTCTGAGGGAAAGGTAAAAAGAGATCTTCCAAATTTGGATTGAGATGAGTTTGATGTGAGAAATTAAAAGCAATCAAGAAAACTGATTAACTAATTCTTTTCACACCTCTCTGAAAGCACAAATGGGGAAAGGAGATCAATGTACCTAACATCAGGACAAGGGACACTATGGAAAGTGGCTTCAAGCCTCCAAAGCCACAAATATCGCAGGGAGGCATAAATAATGTGATTTCTTTTTTTTTATTTTTAAAAATATTTATTTTTGAGAGAGAGAGAGAAAGAGAGAGAGACCAAGTCTCTCTCTCGGAGGGGCAGAGAAAGAGACACAGAATCCAAAGCAGGCTCCAGGCTCTGTGCTGACAGCTCAGAGCCTGACAAAGGGCTCAAATCCCCAAACCACAAGATCATGACCTGAGCCAAAGTCGGATGCTTAATTGCCTGAGCCACCCGGATGCCCCTGTAATGTAATTTCTAATCAAATATGTGTCCCTGAAGTCTGATTCCATGATCAAAATGTTCTGTCTGTATTTCTTAATGGGCAGGGACCTCCAATCCATCTGTAGACTGAAGAAATAACTTGTTTCACAGACTTTGTATCTATATAGATGGTATGGCAAGGAGCAAACTACAAATTAATTTTAAAAGCCTATGAATTCCTCGTGGCTTTCAGTCTTTCAACCACTGAGACCACCCCAAGTATAACTACTTGTCCACGGCGTCCTCAGCAGTTTTTGACTTTGAAAGAGGGCCCCCTGAGCACAGAGGTGGAAAGCGCAGCCCTGGCCTCCACAGGCCTCTGCTCAGGTGGTGCCCTCTTGGCCCAGGGAGGGAGAAGAGGCTTTGCAATGCTAGACTCTGCCCAGATTGCCCGCCCTCAGCTCCGTGGGGTCCCGCCAAGCCCACAGTTGCTGTTCTGTCCACACACTCCCACGCCCCAGTTGTCAGCAGTGAACGACGTTCCCAGCTGTTCCGGGTAGGAGCGGACGCAGACGGAGACGCTCCGGCCTGCTTGTGTGTACGCCTTAACCTTTAAAGCACAGCCCTGTGTAAGCGCACGGCGATTTCACGAGAATCTCTCTGGAGCTTAAACTCAGCAGTTTTCCTTTTTCTTGCTTTTTAAAAATTTTTTTATTTTACCTCTTTCTTTTCTTGCTGGGCTGTTTGCATTTCCTTCAGCAGAATGTGTGGTTCCCATCTCATCCAGCTAATCCAAGGTAATCTCAGTTTTGTTTCTAAAAATGTCATTTTCTGCTTTTTCCCCCACCCCCTACCTTTTGTCTTTGGAAAATAAGGAGATTTAGCAATGTAACACGTGGAGATTCTCTTCCTGATGCTTTCTTTTAGAATTACACAGTCCAGATCTGAGTCAACAAAAAGCACATCTCTGTCTTTAGCTTTGATACGAAGCTTGATAAATGGGTTAAACATACATTACATGAAGCAGAAAGTGAACCACTGCAATTTTTTTTTGGCCTGTGTGTCTTTTGGTATGGGAACAGCATGACACTGAATTTTGGATATGCGTTCCTATTTCTTCAACGAACTCTTAACTGTTGCTGTCTGTTAAACCTAGGGGATTTCAAACACTGATACATCATGTTTTCAGTATGACTGCACATGTATCTGGAAGTATCTTAGCCTTCATGTCATAAAAGTACCCATCATTTCTTGCTGCAGGTACCCCAATTTTGGAATAGTCAGTTATTAGACACTATGTTTTCCCATCCTCAAGTATTCCTGAAACTTGGCTCAATATGTTAAGCTGATTATGCTGCTGTCAGATGGATTTCCTGAATTGCTGGTATCAAATACTTTGCTCACTTTGCTTGATATCCAGCTTCTATTTATAGCTAACAGATGATCAGAAGCCCGGGTCAAGGGCAGTTGCTGTTTGGTCAAGCCCAGCTGTTGATTGCTGACTGGTAATTGGCAAGGTGTGGTGACTGCCATCTGGCCGTGCCAAGCCCTGATAATGCTGCCCCTATGTATTTAATTCAAGCAAAAACAATTAACTTCAGCTTTGCAGAAGCAAAGTTAGTTAACTGTTCTGGACACTCCAGGTAGTCGAGTTGGTTCTCAAGTTTAGACACAAGTAGAAAATTAAAAACAGCAGTATCTGACGTAATGGGGTCTACATGACACACTTTGCATTTCTCTCCTATTTAGGATTCAGAGACAGAAGCATGTAGATCTCAATCCCTTTCTGACAAATAGCAGTGAGTACTTTTACAAAACATAGATGAAAAAACTGACTTCCGTAGCTCAGAGGGATGAATATTTTCATAGCTCTCCGAGAACTGAAGAGAGGGATGTATTACATCAAACATTTGAATTAGCGTGATATCAGAAATTAGATCAATGCTAAAATAAATCAGGCAACAAATAAATATACATTTCGGGGGGAAATAGAGCTCAGGTTATTGGAGTTTCTTCATTTTACTTATTTTAGAGAGAGAGAGTGAGAGTGGGGGGAAAGGGGCAGAGGAAGAGAGATTCCCAAACAGGCTCCACCCTTAGCCCAACATGGTGCTCCAATCCTATGACCTTGGGATCATGACCTGAGCCAAAACCAAGAGTCAGATGCTCAACTGACCAGCCACCCAGGTTCCCCTCGGGTTATTGTTTTTAATTGGTAGATTATAGGTAATGCTATTGCATGTACCTGCATTGTAGGCATTTTCAAGTACAGAGACCCTGTTTTTAAGGGAAGTGATATGTTTTGGTGGCTAAGAGCATCAACTTTGGGGCCCATTAGGCCCTCAGTTGAATCCTTACTCTGCCACTTACTCTGTGACCTTTCTTCACCCCTGGCAGTCTCGGTTTCTTTATCACCAAAATGGAGATGGTGAGAGATGGGGGCCGCCCCTGCCTTGCAACATGCTTCATCAGGTCATCTCCCACTCTGGAGTTAGAAGAATCACAAGTTGTCAGCTGGGGAGCTGGGTGTGTTACTTCTGGGTCCTGAGTGTGTCTTTGCCTGTTATGAGCTCAGAAGCTCACTTGGGACTGAGCACAGATAAGATGGGCTGCCTGGGGCATGAGACTGCTGTAGCTACTGCCCACCCATTTCTCTCCCATTACTCCTAGACAGAATCTTATTATTTTTTTTTTTTAATGTTTTTATTTATTTCTAGGACAGAGAGACAGTGTGAGCAGGGGAGGGTCAGAGAGAGAGGGAGTCACAGACTGAAACAGGCTCCAGGCTCTGAGCTGGCTGTCAGCACAGAGCCCGACGTGGGGCTCAAACCCATGAACTGCGAGATCATGACCTAAGCGAAAGTCGGACGCTTAACCGACTAAGCCACCCAGGCGCCACGACAGAATCTTATTAAAGACCACCATATGGGGGCATGTAATGGGCTTTGCCTAATAGTCAGTTGTGTGATTAATTTAAGGACATCTCTAATAAGATCCCAAATGTTCTTACTGTTAGTCTCTCCAGGCCTGTGTAGGAAGTGATTGTGTTTCTGAGTTTTGGTATGAAAAATATCACACACAAAAGAAAACCCAAACTGATATTTGACTGATAACATATTTTTACTAAAAAGTTCTTGAAGACATAATTCATAGAAGAGGCGATACAAATGGTGCATGAATATGAAAAAATATTTTGATTTTATTGGCAGTTTTTTTTAATGCAAAATCAAATAACAATGAAATCTAATGCTCACGTGTCAAATTGGCAGGTTTAAAAACAAGGAGATTTACAGCTAGTGCGGTTGCAGAAAGGTGAGCAGTCCCACTCATGGCTGGTGGGAAATGTGGTATAATCACTGGGAAGCTATTTGCCAACATGTAATAAAAAGCCTTTACAATGTTCATATCATCCAATGTAGTCATCCATTTTAAAGAAATAATATATTTTTTAAAATGAACAAAAAGTTAAATTCAAAGATATCTGTTGCAATGCTATAATTTTAAGTAGGAAGAATTAGAAATAAGCTCTTCATAATAAAGGATGGTTAAAAATGCTACTTAGAATGAAATGCTGGCATTAAAATGAGATTTTAGTAATGATCTATGACCATATCTACCGTTTATGAAGAGTTTACTATATGTTGAGCCCCAGGCTAAGCATTTTAAATATATATTATTTCCTTTAAACCTCACAACAGATTAGCAACCTCCTAACTTCCAGTGATTTATTTATAATGTCATTTAAATTTATCTGACAAATTAGAAAATTGAAAAAAGTGTTAACATGGGAGAATACCATTTATGTTCTTTTAAGCAATAATAAATAATAATAGTAATAAGCATACAAAATTGCATACAGTCTTAGCTCAATTATGTAAGTAGACTATCACTCCTCCCCCAATAAGTAGATAGAAACTCCAAACTGCATAAAATTGTGACAAAGTTCCTGAAGTAGAAGTAGATGACAGCTCATTCCTGATCACTTTCCATCCAAACTCACATTATCTCAGGGCTGTGGATGTATAGTGAGACATTTACCAAAATATTAAGAATGGCTCTCTCTGTGTTGTCACATTATGGGTCATTGACACTTCTCTGTATTTTCCAAATATTCTACAATGGGCATGTAGAAGTATCACATAAAAAATAAAATGCTTCTAAAAGTTAAAACAATGGAACAGCAATTTGTCTTACTAAATTTTTTCATAAGTGGGCAATTCCTTCTTCTTTCCTTCTCTCCCTTGAGTTCTGACAGCTCAGTAATTTAAGCAGGAAAGGGAAAAGGCGAAGCCCATTGGTCAGGCGGGAAATAAGAGGCGTGTCTCCCTCCTGGCCCTGAGGAGTGAGCCACGTGATGCTTGCGGCAGCTTCTGTGGTTGCATTTGTTACAAGTGAAAAAATTACCACAATAAGATTGGCAAAGCCTTGGGCATTACCCAACCTGGTGTAGCCACCGAAAATGCTTAAAAAAAAAAAAGAGAAAAAAAGAAAAGAAAGAAAGAAAGAAAGAAAGAAAGAAAGAAAGAAAGAAAGAAAGAAAGAAAGAAAGAAAGAAAAGAAAGAGAAGTAACAAAAGAAAGACACTATTAAGAAGTTGAGCCCCTTTTCCATGTTCTCTAAGAACAGAGAGGCTCCCCCAAGTCAGCATGCGTGGCTGATTAGGAGATAGTCCCTGTCTGAGAAGAAACAAGAAATAAATAGGCTCAGATCCTCCTTCTGTTTGCAGGATCTTTGAAGATTAAATGAGTTAATGTGAGGTGACCCGGCATCTACTGACTGAGATTCTGAGCCTGCCCCCCAGAGTAGGGTGTGCCTTTCACACCTGCAGAAGCCCAAGCAAAAGGGGGAAGGACTTGGCATTCTAAGCACTGGGGAACCCCCCCGTGGGGTGGGATGCCCGACCAGTTGGCCCCACAGGAAGCACCCTGCTTTTGTTGAGGTGGTTGTGCTTAGCAACAGAGGGCCCGCCCTTGTTTGCTGGGGCTTTACTGCTGGGTTCTGGGACTGAGTGGCTAAAAGCAGAAGGCTCAGAGAACCCTCAGCCCCCGGCCCACGCCTGAGGGCTGAAGTTAGGTTCAGTTCAGAGAACTGTAAGTCGTTCTCTCATTCAGGGGCCGGCTGAACAGCTGGGAGGGAAAAATGCCAAGTTCGTGGTTCCAGATGGGCTGCCAGCAACATAACACTAATTTTTCAAGAAGTGCCTTCACATTTCTTCAGAGCCACTGACTCATTCATTCAGCTGACACTGAGTATTCTTATAGGCCCTGGAGAAACTAAGAGAAATGAGACACCGTAGCTACCCTCCAGGAATCCCGGGGTGGAGGCAGAGAGTCAACAAGCTTCAGTGGTAGATTGAAGACCAGAGGATGTGGACACTCCCTGGAGAAGAATCTCACTGAAGCCACAAAGCAGGATGGGGGTGGGGGGTGGGGGGTGGAGTGCTCAGGGAAGTGACAGTGCCAAGCTGGGTCTTATGTTGGCAGTTCTCACTTTAATGGCATAAGAAACACCTGAGGATATTGCTAAAATGCAAGTTCTTTCTTATTCAACAGGTCTGGAAGAGCCTGAGATTCTGAATTTCTAACAAGCTCCCAGGTAATGACAGCTACTGGTCTGAGGTCCATACTTCGAGTGGCAAAACCCCTAAATGATAACTGAGAAAGAGCTAGCCACGTAGGGAAGTGGGAAAGGGTGTTCCTAAGAGAGGGAGTATCCCATGAGAGCCACTTCGGGAGTAGGAAGGTTGACAGAAGTTGAGGTTTTGTTAGATAGCCTTGAAATGGCCTTGGGCTTGCCTTTGATTCTATTAGGGATTTAATTCACTCTTCAAAGCTTAGCTCCAAACATGGTATTCTCAGAAACATATTCCTAACACAAACCTGACATGTGTCCTTCTGCTTAAAGGTCTCATTTTCTTCATAATCCTTTCCTGCCATGTAGATGATAAGGTCCTCACAGCAAACCTGGTGGTGGGTGACTAGTCACTATGATTGAGTTCAAATCCTAGGCTATGAACCCCCTAGGAATCTCTTCCACCCCACAGTCAGCACAGTGCTTGATACCTGTGAGCAGCTAATGTTCATTATATATTGAGTTTGAAATGAATGAATATTAATACCTCAGATTGGGTTGAGCAGATGAGCTGAGTGATTAAGGGCACAAGCACTGGAGTTAGAATTCTTGGGTGCACATTTTGCTCTGCTGTGTGCTAGTGGCATTGATCTGGGCATATCCTGTGATCTTTGTGTGCCTTGACTTACTCATCTGTAAAGTGGATATGATAGTAGTGCCTGCCTCCAAGAGTTGTTGTGAGCCTACCATAATACATGTGCATTATTTCCAGCAATTGTAAACATTCAATAAATGCTACCTGTTATTTTTATTAAAAGCTGAAGTTGACTTTAGCCAACTTGACCACATGTTGATTGGTTAGTACAGTTTGGTGAGGATCGGTATATTTGTATAAAGTAGAACTTACAAGTAAACATCATTTATTTTTGCTATGCCTGCCTTCCAACTGTGCTATTTTTCATAAAGTTTTTCCTTAAGTATAAAATAGGAAAACACACATAAAGACAGAAATAGGAGTCTTGACAGAATACTTCAAGTGGGACCCTTAGGTGTGAGCTGGTTTTATAAGACCACCTCTAGTTATTAGGGAACGTCATGTGGGAGAATGTTATTCTATCTCCCTATAAGATTACCTGAACTAGGCTTCTGGCATTCAAGCAGACCATAAAAATAGAAATGTTTGGTTAACAGTCAGCCAGTAGGTATAGTCCTAGCTGAAACTGTATATCATATGGGCAAGAAGGGTCAGGAACCTCATGACATCACTATTCAATACTGTTGTGAAATACTTACAATTTAGAGTAGTTATTGAAAAGCTAATACTGGCGCTAATACTATCTACCTTCTTTTCTCTTTTGTTTGTGAATACTTAGGTATGTACTATCCAATACAATATACACTAGTCATATGTAGCTATTTATATTAATAACGAGGAAATAAAATTAAAAATTCAGTTGTACTGGGCACATTCCAAGTGCTCAAAAGCCTCATGTGGCTAGGAGTTAACAAATACGACAGCACAGATAGATGTAAAACATTACATGGACCACCACTGACTTAGAGTTTAAGATTTTTACTTTAAGTTGCAGAGTGTAATGGATACCCAGAGATGGCAAAATCCAGAACTCATGCAATGAGGATATTGCAGAATTGAATACAAAAATTAGGAAATGTAAAGGGTAAGTTTACTTTTGGACAGTAAAATTTGACTATTTTTTTTTTTCAACAGCTATTGAATAACTACACACTCTATGTGTAGCTCTAACCAAGGGGCTGTGGGAAAGATAGCAAAGTCTGGCAGACGTAGTCACTGTTCCCAAATTGCCTCCCGTTGAGTTGGATAGATACTAAGTGTGTGGAATGACGTTAAACAGCAGTCCACGGAAGTGTTTCAGAAAAAACAAAAACCAAAAAAACCCTGTAACACTGTGAGGCCAGAGTGGGTTTGATAAAAGACATAATGCTTGACTTTGACAGGACAGGAGGCACAAGTAGAACCAAGCCAAGGAGACAGAAATGGGCACAGTGCCCTGGGAAAACATAAAACAGGTACTCTAGATGAAGTAAAAATATTAGTAGGCTAGGCAGTCAGATTGGAAATGGGGCTGGGGTCAGATTTTTGAAGGACTTGAATGCCCATTCAAGACGATTAGATTTTATCCTGCAGACGATGAGAGCCATAGAAAGATTTTGAGCAAAAGAATACAGTCATGCAGGTGATATTCTGCCAAGGTGAGTCTGGTCAGGGTTAAAAAACTGGACTGGAGGAGGCAGTTATCTCCGCTAGGATACTCTGCTGGGCTGTGGGAATCCAGACAAGAGACCAGAAGGACTGGAAATAGGTTAGTGAAAGGGGAAATGGAAAGAAGAGGTGACAAAAAGGAAAATTTAATAGGTTTTGACCGAGCAGGAAAGAAGTCCACAAACATGAACAAAGATGGCTTACTGGATTTAGATATTTGAGGTGTAGGAAATACCTGTTGATATGCAATTTCAGAGCTAGCTCGTAGATGTAATTTCACTGGATCCTATCTCATACCTCCTTGAACTACTACTTAATGTTCTTCTGTGCATTGAGTATTTATCTAACTCCAGAGAAAGCAATTTAGGTCAGTGATTGCATTGGCCAGACTGTGCTTTCTTTTCCAAAGCCCCTAGTTTAGTGCCCTGTAAGGACAAAGTGCCCAGTTAGTGAACAGCTGTTCTGCAGTGAACTGTAAAGTCAAACTCTATTGTCTAAATGTACCCTTTAAATTTACTAGGGTAAAGAGAAGAAGGAATTACTTATTTGCTTTAAAATAAAAATCCTGAGGAAATGTTCAATTATTTTAATAGAGATGAATGCCTACAAAATGACAGTTGTTTGCAAAATGGGAGTGGAAATACCTACCTCACAGAGTGTCAGGGATTAAATGAGTTGTATGCAAACTACCTAGCGAGTAGTAAGCCATCAAGATGTGTCATTTGTTTCTAATCTAATGAACTGAACAAGCATATGTGGGATTGAAAACCTACATACACAATTTTATGGCACCCACTATCTCTCCACTTACTCATTTACTGGGTGCCATAAAATGAGGGAAGTTCTACAGTTATTTTAGATCGCTCCAGGCAGAATTGTTAAAGGTCATGTTTGTTCCATGAGGCAGAAGTCAGGGAGCGCCTAGCCCCAGAGATAATCGCACACTCAGGTTTCTGGCTCACCCCTCACGTGTTCCTGCCTCTTTTACTCTCTGGAAGTGAGACCATTGTCAGTGGTGCATTGGGAGGAAAGACACATACAATATTAAAGAAAGTTTTCTGGAAAAGAATGACTTGCCCATTTATATGTGATGTGACTGATTTTTTTTTTTCATCAGCATGAGAAAATCAGTGTCATTGTACTCAAATTCACCATGTCAACTACTACCAGAACACATGTCATACTGGGCCATGATACCTGGGTAACCACAGCCTCTTCCTGGGGTGCCTTTTACCTAGTTCTCCCTTTGGGTATCACGGTCAGACAAAGCTATTTAATAGATCACCTTCAACTTATCAAGAATCCCCAAGGAACCACTCTTACCTGAACAGGAAACCTAAACTCCACTGTGTGGTTTCCCTCCAAATGTTTCATTCGCAGTGTAGATTCAATCATATTTTCTCACTTTCCAAGTGAACCCTTAGCTGCAGAAGTGTACTATCTACTGGACTTAAGGATCCAATACTCAGTTTCTTTTTGTGCTTGACCACCGTCCTTACCTAGGATGACCTCGCTGTTGCCCTGTGCTTCGCTAAATTTTCTCATTCTTCAAAACATAGCCAAGACCTACTTCCTCAATGAAACCCTTCCTGATGATACCAGCCTGTAGGCATGTCCCTTTGCCACCAGACTGTACTTATTTTCAGTGACAAAAAATTTACATTCTTTGTCTCCTGTTTCTTACATGTGTTTTCCCAACCAGACTGATGTTAGTATGAACTGATGTTCCTGTCTTGACCTTTAAAGCACATCAAGGTTGAAGGTAATATTTGAAATCCTAACTCTGGTTCAGAGTTTTCAAAGTGACATCTTGGAGGGGCACCTGGGTGGCTCAGTCGGTTAAGCATCTGACTCTTGATTTCGGCTCAGATCACAGTTTCATAGTTCATGGGTTCAAGCCCTGTGTCAGGCTCTGTGTTGACAGTGAAGAGCCTGCTTGGGGTTCTCTCTCTCCCTTTCTCTCTGCCTCTCCTGAGCATGTGCTCTCTCTCTCTCTCAAAAAAATAAATAAAAAAAAGTATCAAAGTGACATCTTAGAGATTTGACCAAGGGGCAGAGGCTTCTATCTTCTTTTTCTTCCCCACCTATCCCCATTCTTGGCTTCTGTCAGAGAAGTTCTGATTTTACATACTTTACGTATTGAGTACCTGAGTAAACTTGTGTTTGAAGAAAAGATTCCTTAGCTAAAGCTTGAGAACTACAGATTCCAGTGATTAGAAACATGGGAGTGTACCGACTCATTATGTTGGTGAGCAGTATTCTAGTTTGACACATTCTCATTCGTGACTATCTGAAAGTTGAACTACCAGGGACAAGTCAAGTAGAGGATGAAGCTCAGCCCTTGGGAGATCCAATGGAAAAAGATATTGTCCTTTTTAGGAAACTTGGAAAGCACAGAAAAGTATAAAGAAAATTAAAGTCATCTCTAATACTATTGCCCAGTAAGAAATATTGTTAATCTTGGTGTACTTTCCAGTTTTCCAACCCATACACACTCACATGAATATAATTTTTCATAGTTGAGATCATCCCATATGTTGAGTTGAGTAACCTCTTTGCACATGTAATTATACCATGATCACTACAAATCCTCTTAAATGTATTTGTGATGGTTCATTATGGCAGATTGGTTTCCCAGGAAGCAAACTCTGAGATGCAGATTGGCATGCAAGATATTCATTAGGGCATGCCCTTGGAATCAACAGCTGCAAAAAGTAAGAGAAGGAGGCAGGGCTAGACACAAAGTAGGGGTTGAGCTCTGATATAGGTCCAGTGAAGGCCTTAACCCAATTCCATGGGGAATTCTGTAGGAGAGATAGTTCTGGAGCTGTCCCAGGTTGGTGTGAAGGGGATGGACCTTTAAATCCCTAGGGGGACCATTGACTGGTTTCAGTCTGCCCCCCTGGAAGGATGCATGATCTTAGGCTAGGCATGATCTCAGGTTTTTCAGCCCAGGCATTCTTCAAAGAGCTACACAGCTGAAGGCTGTCTTATAGTAGCATTCCCAGAAGCTATGAGAATAACTCCTTCATTCCCAAAGGGGAATCTGGGCAGCACATCACAGCACCTACTATACCCGAAATACTATGCTATATGGTTAATTAACGATAATGGCTGAAATTGAGTACATACCTATGACAACATTGAGATAGGTGATCTTACTTAGCCCACTTAGCCCAACTGCTCAATGAGGTGATAATGCTATCCTCTAACTGGGTGCCACAGATGATAAGTGGGGGAGCGAGGGGGAAATCTTACTGAGATTGAAGAGATAAGAGGCATGCAGTACTTTCCTTTCATCTTTGAAATGAACTAGAGGATGATTTTCAGAAATGGTAAAAATGATAGTTGATAGCCCCCAGACTAGGAACACTTAAATAGCCACATGAGGGCACAGTTTCAGAAGTTGTGAATAAAGGACAATAGAGACTGTCGGGGGTTATTTACAACACATTCCATTCAAATCTTTTATTCAAAACACAAAGCAGTAACTACAAGTAGATGTGGAACCTCCAACTCAACCTGTCCTCTTTCTGTTACTATGCATGTAAATCATGATTTCTACTACACATGAGAAGGGAGGGTAATACTAGAGTTGTAAGTGACCATTCCAGATCCTTTTATGTGAAACACATTTAATGTTATTCTTATTTTTGAAAAGCATTTCAATTAAGAAACAATAAAAATTAACATTTCATTCTTTATATCAATATAGATGTTAGGATGTGGGGGGAGTTATCTTCCATTCTTACCATTTTACTTACTTTTTTTCTATAGCCCTACCTAGATTTTTCATATTTTTTAAACAAAATCTTCCTAAAAAAGACAAAGGCTTTATCAACTTTTTATATCGCTCTATTTGCCATTCTATAATCTTCTACACATGTTGCTTATTAAAATATTCTTTCAGAGAGATTGCCTTTATTTATTTATTTATTTATTTATTTATTTATTTATCCCTCTTAAGCATCAGCACAAAAATTAAAATTCAGGGTCAGTTATTGCTGGGGAGTGTTCACAGCAATGTAATGTGGTTGCCAAGCAACCTGTGGGCGGGCATTACAGAGAGGAAGAGAAAGCTCCATCAGCCAGCACTTCAATAGCAGTATTGGCTTTCATTTGAAACGTGCTAAATAATAGGGCCATGCAATTTGCCTTCGTTAGCCCAAGTTGCTTACTTTTCTTTCCTGAATGGAAAATTAATCTGGTTTAGTGCCCAGTAACATTTGCAACCATACTTCCTCTGCCAGGCATTGAAAAGAAAAAGTGTTTCCTACTTTAGGAAATAAGGAAGTTGAGGTTTTTTTCTTAATGTGTTCCTTTCTTTTCTCTCTCTCTCTCTCTCTCTCTCTTTCCTTCTCTCTCTCTCTTCCTTCCTTCTTTCCTTCTTTCCTTCCTTCCTTCCTTCCTTCCTTCCTTCCTTCCTTCCTTCCTTCCTTCCTTCCTTCCTCTCTCTTCTTTCTTTTTCTGTTAAGAAAATGCATTATTTATAGTCTGTTAACCCAGGATGAAGGCAAGAGGTTGTAGAACTCAGAAAGGAAAGAGCATCCAGAACAGTATTTTATGAATTGTAAACACCTTCACTCATCTTCTAGAAAGCTGTGTTTAATAGTCTTAATTTGTTACCTGCTATTATTGAGCTTCTGAAATACACACACACACACACACACACACACACACACACACACACACACAGAGAGACATTGAAGACTCAGAATTGCCAATATTGAGTGCCTCAAGTAAAAGAGAGTGGTTCTGGAGTGCAGGGTGGGGGTGAGGGTAGGAGTCCCGTAGAGCCTGAGAAGGAGATTTGTGAACTGACCTAGGCACCAGGCAAGGTTAGGGGAATTTGTCAAGAGGTCAAAGGGGGCTACATTCCTACTGCATCTCAGAGCCAGCCTATCTTCTACTTGCCATCTGTTTACACATAAGGCCTGAACATAGACTTAACAGTGCACCTAGCACAGAGTAGGTGCTCAGCAAACATATTGGAACTGCACAAATCTTCATGTGTGGAGCCTGAATACAGGAAATTCACCCAGAACAGCTGCACTCACTCTTGGAGCTGTAGGGGTGCGTATTTTGGGCCTCACGTAATTTCCTGTTGTAGGGATGGAGAAAATGGACTAGCAGCCAAGGTTGGCAAGCTGTTCCTCACTGAATGTGAACCAGGCTTCAGCTCTCCATCATCCAAACTCTCCTATGCTTTTTCCCCCCTTTGAGTAATTTAGTTTTCATCTGCCTGTTTGAAAGTGAGTTCAGTGTTACCTTCAGAATGACTTTAACAGAATTCCCTCACTTCTGCAGATATATATAACTTGGTCCAGGCTAGGATGCCAACATAGTAACTTGAGGTTCTCCTTTGAAAACACCTTTCCTTTTCTTTCTTCCTTTCTACTACTATTGTTAATTTAGATCTCCCACTGTCCAGGGCTGTCTGTATACTAATCCAGCCTGCTAACTGGGCTTCCTGCTGGCAGACTTCTCATCCAGTTTTCCTACTGTGTCCTCACATCCTCCTTCCTTCCACAAGCTGTCTGTTGGCATAATCTTCTCCAGTTGTTTGTCCTTTCTCTTGAATACCACATTTGTCTGCTCCTGCTTCATAGGGTCAGATCAGTTCTTTTCACAATCACAGACAACAGAATTCCCAGGACAGTGTGACTTAAAATGGGAGCCAGGCCACCTTGGTGGTTTTTGTAGGTTTTCTCCAAGGCCTAGAAGCCCTCTGAGTTTGAGAAACAGTGCCCTGTAATTTTTCACTTGAATTTTTAAATTTTCCACTGCATAGTTCTTGTATAATTGCATTTTTGGACCCTAGATAGTGTTTTACATTGATTGTGTTTTACATTGACCATGCAATGGACAGTTACAGGGAAGAGGCATAACCAGGGGAGAGAGAGAAGAAATGAGGGCAAAGAAAAAGTTAGACATCCAAGTGGAAGTGAACAAAGGAGAAGCAGCCATCAGTGGGAGGAGGGAGAAAGAGAGTCCATGATGCAGGAAGTCAGTCAGGGCTTCCATGAATGATCTTAGAGCAGGAAACATGCTCTCAGATGATTAAGGGATTATGGCAGTGGAATAAGAGAATCCAGGATGATGGGAAGAGATGCAAGCACAGTGTAGGAGGATTTGGGTGGGTCTTCTGGGCCCCTTAGCACCAGGAGGCCCGGATCGGCAAGACAGGTTGTAGGAATTAGGATTCCTCTTCCCCTTACTCTTTCTCCCACTTTGGACTTTTTCTATCCTTTCCCCCATTTCTTGGATATTTTGGGATCTCTCTCATTTCTTTTTCTCTTTCCTGAATCAGTCTCCTTCCCTTCTCCCTCTTTCCCTCTTTCACCTTAAAAATGTTTTTGCAGATTGTAAGTGTTGACTTATCAATAGTTTGGGAAGTCAGTGTTGAGGGTCATAAAATATATATACATAAAATTATATATATAGCACATTAGTGCCAGCTACTGTCATTATAGTGTGCATTACATTCCTAGTAGGTATTTATCATATATAAATATACAAACTGGAAGTTTGTACTTTTTGACTATCTTCCTATAATTTCCCCTCTCCAACCCTCCATCTCTGATAACCACAAGTCTGATCTCTTTTTCTAGAAGTTTAGTTTTTTGTTTGTTTGTTTGCTTTTTAGATTCCACATATAAGTGAGATCATACAGTATTTTTCTTTCTCTGCCTGACTTATTTCACTTAGCATAATGCTTTCAAGGTCCATTCATGTTGCACAATTGGTAGAGTATACTAATTTTTTTATGACTGAATAATATTCATTGTATGTATGTACCATAACTTCTTTATTCATTCATTCATTGATGGACATTTAGGTTGTTTCTGTATCTTGGCTATTGTAAATAATGCTGCTATGAACATGGTGCAGTTATCTTTTTGAGTTAGTGTTTTAATTTCCTTTGTATATATACTCAGAAGTGGAATTGCTAGATCATATGGTGGTTCTACTTTTGATTTTTTGAGGATCCTTCAGACTGTTTACAGTGGCTGTACCAGTTTACAGTCCAACAGTGCACAAGGATTGCCTTGTGTCCACATCCATACCAGCATTTGTTATCTCCTGTTTGTTTGTTTGTTTTGATTATGGCCATTCTAACAGGTGTGAGGTGATATCTCATTGTGGTTTTAATTTGCATTTCCCTAATGACTCTTGATGTTGAGCAACTTTTGATGTATCCATTGGCCTTTCATATGTCTTCTTTGGAGAACTGTTTATCCAGATAGTATCCATTTTTTTATTGGGTTATTTACTTTTTTGCTGTTGAGTTGTATGAGTTCTTTATGTGTGTTGGATACTAACCCCTTATCAGATATATGGTTTGCAAATATTTTTTCCCATACTGTACCATCCATTTTATCTTTACTGTTATATACACCTTGATAGTAATACTTATCTGTTGAATCAAAGTCAAACAATAGAGGCGTATAAAGGAAAAACTCAAAGTCCTTTTCCTATTGCATCACCACCCTTTATGTCTCACTTCAGAAGACAACGTTAGGAACTTTTTGACCTGCATCCTTCTAGATACAAGGCAGTGTTACTCAGACTTTATTAGGCACATGAGTCACCTGAGATCTCTTGTTAAATGCAGGTTCTGATTCAGCATGTCTTGGGCATGACCTATGGCTCCACATTTCTAGCAGGCTGCCAGGTAATACTGTTCCAGCCGGTCCAGAGACCACACTTTGAGTAACGAGGGCCATACAGCTTCACTGTCCAATATAATAGCCACTTACCACATCTGGCTATTTAAATTTAAATGTATCGACATTAAATAGAATGAAAACTTCAGTTCCTCACTCACACTAGCCACGTTTCAAATGCTTAGTAGCCATATGTGGCTGTTGGTGACTGGACTAGACAGCTGAGATAAAGAACATTCCCATTATCACAGCAAGCTCAGTTAGACAGCATGAGATCTTTAAAAAGACCAATATAACACATATGCACTTTGCTATGGTGTTGGTTACATGACACAGATGTAAAATGAGGTTTTGGGAGGTTTTGGGGGAGAGGGGAGGGAGAGAGAGGTCCATGAGTTGGGGAGGAGTTGAGGGAGGGAAACTTAATCACGATCTCATCTTTGACCTGAGCCAAAATTAAGAGTCAGATGTATAACCAACTGAGCCCCCCAGGCTCCCCAAGTTTTGAACAGAGAAACCTGGATAATTGGGGAAGTGCATAAAGTGCCTCCCTGTGGGCATTTGGAAACTCAGTCCTGGGAAGGAAAGGGGTGGGGTATGTGAGAGCAACTATCTTTATGTGGGTGCCTCAAGAAGACACCAGACCAATGGTGCTTTTAAGTTACCACTGGTTTCTGAACAATCTGATCTATCTGTTCATTAGACCTGTGATTCAGGAAAAAGCAGGAACTCCTTGGATGAACTACCTCAATGCTTATCATCCTAAGGAAATTATCTCTTAGGACAGCCTGATGTACAACAGGTTATCACTACGTAATTAAAATAGTGAAGAAATTGAAATAATGTGCAGTAATAGGTACTTAGTAAACAGGTCATGCCACTACATAACCGTTAAAAATCGGGTTTCTAAGAATATTTACTGATGTGTGAGCATACATAAAAGAGAAATGAAAAACTATGTATCTCCAAGATTGTGTCTTTTATCTGTGTGATGGGATTGTGGATGATTTTTATAGTCCTCATACTTTCTTATATTTTCCACATTGTTTATAACTATGTGTTAGTGGGCTTTTTTCTCTTTACTTCTAAGTATTTCATAATGTATTTTCTAAGACCAAGGGTATCGTTTTATATAACTAAAGTAAACTTACTGAAATCAGAAAACTTAGCATTGATACAGAACTATTATCTAATTCATGATGCATAATCACATTTTTATTTATGTATTTATTTATTTTGAGAGATAGATAGAAATGGAAAGTGAACATAGGAGGGAAAGAGAGAGCTCGTGACAGAGAATCCCAAGCAGGCTCTCCACTCTCAGTGCGGACGGAGCCCAATATGGGACTTGAACCTGAGCTAAAATCAGGAGTCTAACGGTTAACTGAGCCACCCAGGCGCCCCAGCATAATCACATTTTTATAGCTATCATGGCCCTTGTCCATCCAGGATCAAAGCCAGAATAGCATGTACTATATTAGTTCTTAATTATAAAAAAATAATAAACTACTTCAAAAAATTTTAAATTAGAAGGCATATAAGTGTAAACAACTGTCAGGGCAAAGAAAATATTCTCTTACAGGCTTCCTGTGATTTTTCCTTCTTAAATCATATGTATTACTTTTTGATCACCCTCAAGTGTTTTTGTTGTTGTTTTGTTTTTATTATATGGTTATATGTAGTATGTGGCAAGGCATATTTAGACCAGATATAATTTTTTTGGTGCACATATGATAAAATTTTTACTTTATAGTGAGTGAAAGATAAAGATTTACTCATTTATTTGTTCAGTCACTCATTCATTTCTTTACTCATTCATCCCACAACAGTTGCTGAGTACCTACTGTGATCTAGACAAAACACAGAGGTCGAAATAAAATTATTTTCAAATTGTAAATTGAAAGCTCAAAATTTGTAATCTATCATCATATTGGTAAAACCGTCCATAAACCATCCTGGACCAATAATTAGCTGTCTGTTGCTTATGGAAATACACATGCGCGCGCGTGCACACACACACACACACACACACACACACAGAATAAATCTCACAATCTTAATAAGATTCCACAGGGGAATGGATTTGATTTAAACCCATGCAGTCTTAACTAGATGGGATCTATATCCTGATATGTGACCAGGCAGAAGGACTTACTCACTTGAATCAGTTGCTTCCATGAAAGGAATATTCTTATTTTTGAGTTATACAACATTTATTTTTAGAAAGCATGTAGAGAATGATTATCAATCAACTTACTGAGGTGTAATTTTCTTATAATAACATGCATAAATATGGTATAAATAAAGTGTATCATTTGATGATTTTAGACATATGTAGACGCCAGTGTGTCACCACTCAGTCATGATGCTGAATATCTCCATCACCCAGTATAGCTCCCTCCTGCCAATCTAAAGCTAAGCACACCTCACACTTCATCCCCTCATCTGTACCCTAGTTAACTAACTACTGTTCTGATTTCTGTCACCATAGATAAGTTTTCCAGGTTTTAGAATTTTTTATAAATGGAATTATGCAGTTTATACTCTTCTGTTTCATTCACATAATTGTTTTGAGAGGTATTGTGTTGTGGTGTCAGTATTTTGTTCCTTTTTATTAGAGTAGTATTCCATTGTATGAAGATATCAATTTTTTTATCCACTCATGTGTAACAGACATTTGGGTTACTTCCAGTTTAGGGCTAATTATGGGTAAAGCTGTTTTACACATTCACATACATTTCTTTTTGTGGATATATATTCAGATTTCTCTTGGATAAGTACCTAAAAGTGAAATTGCTGAGTTATAGAATATACATGTAACTTTATAAGATACTACCAAATTATTTTCTAAAGTGGTTGTATCATTTTATATACCTTCTGACAATGAATGAGACCTCCAGTTTCTCTAATCATCATCAACATTTGGTATTATTAGCCTTTTTACTTTTATGGGTTCTAGTGAGTGTGTAGTGGTATCTCATAGTGGTTTTTAATTTGTATTTCTTTGAAGACCAATCATGTTGGTTATCTTTTATTTCTTAGGTTTATTTGTATAACTTCTTTTTTGAAATGAGTATTCTACCCTTTTTAGAAATGACTATTTTATCTCTCCCACCCACACTGGATTGCTTCTTCTTATTGACTTGTAAGAGTTCTTTACATATTTTGGATATAAGATACTTGTCAGATATATGTATTACTAATGTTTTCTCTCAGCCTGTGGTTTATCTTTGCATTTTCTTTTAATGGTGTCTTTTGAGGGGCTGACATTCTTAATTCTGATGGAGTATGGTTTCTTACTTATTTCTCTTATGGTTAAAACTTCCTATTTCTTAAGAAATCTTTACTGGCTCCAAATCATGAAGATATTCTCTTGGAGTCTTTCTTCTAGATGTTTTATGGTTTAAGCTGTTATGTTTAGGTCTGTGATCCATTTTGAATTAATTTTTGGATATGTTGTGAGATAAGGGTTGAGATTCTGTTTCTTCTGTATTTGACATCCAGTTGTTCCACCATCATTTACTTAAAAGATTATCCTTTCTCCATTGAATTGTCTTGGCACTTTGTCAAAAATCAGTTGACTGTATATGTCAATTGTATAAATTAAGCATAATGAAGCACTGGTATATTTAAGCATTAATATATTTTGTATCTTTTTCAGACTAAATTTGTAGCAACATCAAAAACTAAATTGTGATCTGTTATTTTACTAGTCAAAGGAAATTGAAGTGAAAACCTCGGAGGTGATTCATCTCCAACTTGACAGGCTGATCATGAATATTTGTGAGCTTTGTCCCTCTGTTAGGAAGACAATAGATATATATTTTTTAGTTGAATCAGAGTATGAATTTTTTAATTTAAGCTATTTTTCCTTGAAATATAAATTTAGACAAGGTAGAAAAAATTGTAACCTGGGATTATTTTGGGGTTTTGGCATATGTCTTGAATGTATTTAGGCTTGGGTTGGTGACTGGAATGGACCTAGAAAATAACCAAACAGGGGGCACTGCAGCACATTTCCAACTCAACTCCTGGTTCTATGATGCTCCTTATTGCTTCTATATGGAAATTTGACATTAGGCACCTAATCCCTGAGTCCAATCTAAGAGTGGATCCTGAAACTGTGTGGTTCTCTTCCTTTACCCTTCACCCCATTTTGCCCCTCCTCCAAATCCTAAAAGCACTGAGGATCAAACTCCTACTTTGATGCAGAATCTACCACATTGATGGTAAAGGTCTGGATGAAGCCTTCCTGATGCCTGCAGAACTCCCCTTGCACTACCAGTGGTCCTTTCTGTGGCACCAAAGGGGGCAGGAAAAGTCTAGGAGAGTGTGGGGGAGCATGTAATCTCTGCTCTATATCAAAACATGGTTCCTAGGGCTGTAAGTCATGGTTAAGTGCAATTACTGGTTTTTAAACTACCCACTGGTTTCATTCAGCAAGGAAGAATGGTCCAAAGAAAGAAAGAACTCAAAAGTTGGAGTCAAAGGACTTGAGTTGGAGTACTAGTTCTTTCACTTGGTTCTTTGTGTACCCAGTAATAATAGGAATGATGCCAGGTGACACACAGGGTTGTTGTGAGTATCAAGTAGGAGCACCTTGCAAACTGTGGTATTTAAATTTAAAGTATCTTTTCTTCAGTAGCTCCCAGAGTTGCTGATATTCAAATCTGAGTCATTACTTAAATAGTCTCTGTTGAAATCAAGTGCATAATGACTCCTGGTTATTTGCTGGATTCACTTTCTTTAAAAGCTCATCAGCAAACATTTACTTGTTGAATGATTCTCCTGCAACCTTACAATACATTAGAGTTGTTTCTACAGAAGGATAGTTGCAGATAGTTGCAGAAGGATATGACCTAGCAGCCTAGGTCATAGTAAACTTGTCTTTTGTTCAGGATTAATACTTTTGCTGCAGAAACACTGAAAATACTGGCAAGACGAAGGCCTGGCTATAGTGCATTTTTGTGTATGGCATAAAAACAAAAAATAAAACCTCCCCCAAAAGGCTGCATAAATACCTTACTTCAAGTATCATAAAATAGATGTTATTACATCTTTTCCCTGATACAGGCTAATTTCAGTAAATATTTTGTTGGTAACCATTTTTCCCTAACAATAATAGTAGTGCAACATTTCAAAATGGAAAACTTGTAGACTACAGATATGTATAAAATTGAAACTGAAAATCACCTATAATTTATGCACCCAGAAATAACCATAAAATAGTTTAATGAATATTTTCTAGTCATTTATATGTATGTGTTTTTAGAAAATTTACAGACTATTCTTGATAAAGTCTCGCATGTTGCTTTTTTCTCTACTTGATAGCATCCACAAATTCCAATGTCTAAGATTATTCTCAGAAAAAATAGTTTTCAAGGCTGCCTGATACTTTATCTGAACTTAGCATACCTAAAAATTTTTTATATATTTTTTCTCCAAATTATCTTTATTAAGTTAAATTTATGAACATTAAATTTTATCTACTTAAATTTGTAAATGTTAAATCTAAATTGTTGGGGCGCCTGGGTGGCTCAGTCAGTTAAGCATCCAACTTCAACTCAGGTCACAATCTCATGGTTCGTGGGTTTGAGCCCTGCGTCAGGCTCTGTGCTGACAGCTAGCTCAGAGCCTGGAGCCCGTTTCAGATTCTGTATCTCCCTCTCTCACTCTGACCCTTCCCTGCTCATGCTGTCTCCCTCTCTCTCTCTCTCTCAGAAATAAATAAAACATTAAAAAAATAAATCTAAATTGTTGAAAGAATTGTAAATGATATTTAGAGTGAAGAAAATAAAATATATATGCTCAAATACACACATGAATTTTCAAGGTAAGCCACATATTCTCAATGGAGGCAGTATCCTTCCAAAGGGAGCAAATATTGGTTTGGGGGGATGAAAAAACTACCCTTTTTATGAACAAAGCATAAATACCCAGTACATTAACTATATAAACAGATACATATTTGTAGTATTAAAATTTCTTGAAGGAGAGGGCAATTAGTTTTAAAAAAGTCTAAAAAAGTTTCGTAGTGGGTGATCATGAAAAAAAGGTTCAGAATCTGGTAGGGAATTGCAATCCTGCAGAGCAATTCAATTGCTTTAAACCCAAGCTCATATCGCATAAGCTTCATCTCTAACATGTAGAAATCTCCTGAGGTAATACTATAAGTTCTACCTGATATTAGTCTATCATTTCTTTTTGAGTACAGGATGCAGAAGAAAAAAACATGCAAGTTAAATGAAGGTTGAATTTAAGGTTCCAAAGGTTGCAATTATGTTAAGTGGTGTCATTGTGTTATAAACCTGTCCTGTCAAAGGGAAAACCCAGAATTAATATCTTAATGCATGGAAACCGGAATTAATTATTTACGTATACCTTAAAAACTCAGAATAAAAGAAGATATCCTAAAAGAAGATATCAGCTATGATCTTAGTATTTAAAAAAAAATTAATGTTTTATTTATTTTTGAGAGAGAGAGAGAGATAGCATGAGTAGGGGAGGGTCAGAGAGAGAGAAGGAGTCACAGAATCTGAAGACAGGCTCCAGGCTCTGAGCTAGCTGTCAGCACAGAGCCCAACACAGTGCTTGAACCCACGAAACATGACATCATGACCTGAGCTGAAGTTGGATGCTTAACGGACTGAGCCACCCAGGCACACCTTATCTTTGTATTTTAATTTGACATATTTCAGCAGTTTTCTGGAAGCATGAATTCTCATTTCATACACATCTAAAAATTTAAAAGACACCACCTCCATAAGAACAAAAATGGTAGCAAGATGCATTGACTTAGGTTTAGGAAAAAACACAGCTTTGTTGAGATATAAACCATAAATTTATGCTTTTAGAAAGTATATCCTTTTAAAGGTATAGTGGATTTTAGTACATTTACAGAGTCATACAATGATCACCAGTATCTAGTTTCAGAACCATTTAATTACCCCCAAAAGAAACCCCAAACCTATTGGTGGTCACTCGGCATTCCCCTTTTTCCACAGCCCCTGCAACCACTAATCTACTTCCCATGTACAGATTTTCCTATTCTGGTTGTTTCCTATAAATGGAATCATACAAGATGTTGCCTTTGTGAATCACTTTTTTCATCTAGCATAATACTTTCAAGATTCATTCACATTGTGGCATGTATTGGTACTTTATTCCTTTTTTATGGCTGAATAACATTCCATTGCATGGACATATTCATTTTGTTTATCCATTCATCAGTTGGATATTTGTATTATTTCCATGTTTTGGTTATTATGAGTAATGTTGCCATAAACATTTGTGTATAAATTTTCATGTAGACATATATTTTTATATTCTTTTGAGTACATACATAGGGGTAGAATTACTGGGTTATATGGTAACTCTATGATTAACATTTTGGGGAACTATCAAACTGTTTTATAAAGTGACTGCACCATTTTATAATCTCACTTGCAGTGTATGAGGGTTGTAATTTTTCCACATCCTCACCAACACTTATTATTGTCTGTCTTTTCTTTAGTCATCCTATTGGGAGTAAAATGGTAACTTGTGGTGGTTTTGATTTGCACTTCATGAATGAATAATAATGTTGAGCATCTTTTCATATGCTTATTGGCCTTTTATAGGTCTTCTTCAGAGAAATGCCTATTCAAATCATTTTCCCATTTCTAAATTGGGTTAATTGTCTTTCAATTGTTGAGTTGTAAGAGTACTTTATATATTCTGCATTCAAGTCCCTTATCAGATATACAATTGGCAAATATTGTCTCCCTTTCTCTGGGTTGTCTTCTCACTTTCTTGATAGTGTCCTTTGAAGTAAAAAATTATAAATTTTGAGCAAATCCTATTTACCTGTTTTTTTCTTTTGTCATTTGTGCTTTTATTGCCATATCTAAGAAAAACAGTCCCAAATCCAAGGTCACAAAGAATTTTTACTCCTCTAAAAATTTTTACTCCGGTGTTTCATTCTAGTAGTCTTATAGTTTTGTTCTTACATGTAGGTCTTTGATCCATTTTTGAGAGAAGTTTTGTATATGGCATAAGCTAAGGGTCTGACTTTATTTATTTGTTTGTTTATTTATTTATTTGCTCCTGGATATCTAGTTATCATGGCACTATTTGCTAAATGACAGGTTTTGAATCAAGATACAATAATGTATCCAATTCCTTAAGTAGAAATAGGCTAGTGTGTGTTCTGGTGAGGGAGGGTTTTTAAAAGGAGAGGCAGTGAATCCTGTCAAGAGCAACAGAGAATGAGCTCTAATAAAGGGACTCTAGATTTAGCAGTCAAGATATCATTGGAGAGCTTTGAGGTAAATCACAGTAAATTTTTGGTGTGATGGTTAATTTTATATGTCAACTTGGCTAGGTTCCAGTACCTAGTTATTCAATTAAACACTTATCTAGGTGTTGCTCAGAACATATTTTGTAGATATTCACTGAGTTGATTTTAAATAAAGGAGATTTTCTTCGATAATCTGGTGGTCCCCATAACAATCAATTGAAAGACTTTGAGAACAAAACTGAGGTTTTCCTAAAGAAGAAATCCAGCCTGCCAATTTGCCCTATGGGTTTTGGACTTGCCAGTCCTACAACTGCAGAAGCCAATGTCTTAAGATCTCTCTCTCTGTCTTCATATATACATATTCTATAATAGTTTATATTATATATATATATAAAATCTGCCTCTGTGTAGGTAGTATATTTTGTATATTGTATTGTTCTATATCCAACTATATAGTAATATACAAGTGTTATTTGATATAAACATACATTAATATTATATATAACATAATATGGAAATATTCATATATTACTGATGTAATTTATATATTAATATAAATGATATACATGCATATATACATATAATATATGTACTTTTATGTATATATATTAGCATATATTACATTACACATATTCTCTCTATATATATCACCTCTACTGGTTCTGTTTCTCTGCAAGAACCCTGGACTAATATGGGGGAACTGAGTGAGGGAAACAAAGCTGATTTAGAAATAAACTTCCTGGAGAAGTTTGCAAATAAAATAGAGGGGAGAACAGAGGACAGAAAGTAAAGTATTTTTGAGAGATACGGATATTTGAGAGAGAAGGGTTCTCAATGAGTTAGATATACAATGTAATTCTTTGTTTACATTTCATAACTTTTTTATCATAAATAAATCTAACATTTTAATCTTTCTCACTTCTTTTTGTAGTATTGCATCCAGGTAGCTTAACTGTATAATCTGATGGTATAGTTTTTAAGGTTGTCTCTTTAAAAAGCTATTTCTTTCATTGAGTACTAGCCACTGTGATTACATGCTTAATAACTAATGGTCAGTCAGCCGCCATAACATTTTGCTTATAAAGTTCTTCTTTCCTCATGTTGTCAGACATCACAGAGGAAAGTCATGAAAGAGTCTTCATGACTTATAAAATCAAAACTAAAAATTATAACTTGATAGCCATGAAGTCATAGCTATCATGGATCAATCATGGAACAGCATGATTATGAAGTTCAGTGGAAAAAAGTGAAGAAAATATATTTTTTAATAAAATTTAAGGAAGAAAGAATTGGTCTTAATTGATAAGTGGAGAGATGTAGAGATTTTAGTTTCTTATATAAGTCAACAAAATGATAAGAATCTTTTAACTTACACATTACAAGTATAAATTCGCATTTTAAAATAAATGCTTTAAAGGAAAAAAAAATAAAGAATTTGGTTTACTTTGGTGCAGACCTGGACATCATATATTACAAACCAGCTGGCATATGTTGGCACCATTTGACTATATACCTTCTAGTTCTTATTATACTCCTACTGATTGCATCTAGGGCCATGTTGGCTTTGACAGAATTCAATTCTTTTGATGAGTGTCAGGTTTACTGGGCTGCTAAAAACATGTAGTTAATAAATCAGGAAAACTGATGAGTATTGTCATATAGTTTTGTTCCAGAAGAACTCCATGAAGTTAATATACAAGCATCCAATCTGTGTTTTCTTGAGCCCAGTGACTCCCAACCTGTTTGAAATCTTACACATTATTGTGTCATGCTCAATTGTTAACATGTGAACATTTTTCAGAAATTATTCTGTTTACTTAGGTTATATCCTAAGTGTAGTCTTCTTTTTTTTTAAAATTTTTAAATGTTTATTTTTGAGAGTGAGAGAGCAGGCATGAGCAGGGGCAGAGAGAGACAGAGACACAGAATCCCAAGCAGGCTCCAGGCTCTGAGCTGTCAGTGCAGAACCCAATGTGGGGCTGGAACCCACGAGCTATGGGATCATGACCTGACCCGAAGTTGGATGATTAATTGACTGAGCCCCAAGTGCCCCCCAAGTGTACTCTTCTTAATGATTTTCAATAGTTATCCTTTGGGAGAATAGGAAAACAGAGGCTACCTGTGGAAGAAGCTTTTTAGAAGGCCTAACTTCCATTAACAGACTTAAATCTTGTTGCTGCTTGATATATTTTAATTGTAACTATTTTTAATTGTGAATATTTATGGAAATAAATAATATGAGCTAAACAACAAAATTATATTGAAATATAATTTTTAAAATTTCTCAACAGAAAAGGTAGAGCTTAGGAAGTTCTTGATGGCAGAGACTCTGGTCAATCTATCTTTTTATTGCCACCAGTAGCATAGGAAATGGCACATTGTAGGCATTCAGAATTGTTTGATGAATAAAATAACCAGTCAGCTAATTAGTTGGAATAATTGTCTAAACAGTAGCCTTATGATTTGGCATTGGCTCTAAGAAGCAGTTTTTATTTTATTTTATTTTTTTTTTTGATAAGCAGGTTCTTTTTTTTTTTTTTTACAAATAGTTTATTGTCAAATTAGTTTCTACATAACACTCAGTGCTCATCCCCAAAGTGCCCTCCTCCATGCCCATCCCCCCCTCCCCCCTACATCCATCAGTCCTCAGTTTTTGTCAGCATTCAAGAGTCTCTCATGGTTTGCCTCTCTCCCTTTCCCCCACCATTTCCGCCCTTCTTCTCCCCCTTGTTCCTCCGTCAAGTTCCTCCTAATCCTCCTATACGTGGAAACATATGATATTTGTCCTTCTCTGCCTGACTTATTTCGCTCAGCATAACACCCTCAAGGTCCATCCATGTTGCTACACGTGGCCAGATTTCATTGTTTCTCATTGCCATGTAGTATTCCATGGTATAGATAAACCACATCTTCTTGATCCATTCATCTGTTGATGGACACTTAGGCTAAGAAGCAGTTTTTAATTAGGTGATAGGTTGATATGAAGTCTGATTTTCAAGTGTATAACTGAATGCATGCTTGACTTGGAGGCCAGATTAAAATTAAATCTGATGGAAAATTAGAGACCTGTTCTTAAGTAGTAAGAATTCATTTATGGAGGTATTTGGGAGTTGAATGGCTAAAGGAAAGAATGCTCAGTGGCTCCATCTAATCATCCTTCTTATAGCAAAGTACAGGGATATTTAATAACTGTGTGTGCAGTTTTCTCTTGAGGAAGATCATATTTCTGTTGTTTGACAGACTGAGCCTTAAGCTCATGTGGTCAACTCTTCCTAACTTTGTAGGGAGTAGATATTATTATGGATACCTTCTGGTTTCCTGTAAAAAAATGTCCTGCTTTCATCAGTCATCGTTTCTGCCAGTCTTCTGTCTTCAATTTCAGCACCAGAAATGGGTAGTTCACAGTAGGTTTTATTGGATTTCACAGAAGTTATTAAAGACTTAGAGCACTAATCTCAGCTTTTCATTTGGCACCTTTACATAAGCGAATCATTGCATGAAGTTGGCAAATGGTTAATCATGGCAAGCCTAACTTTATAAAACCTGCTCAAGATTTGTATGCCTAAAAGTTGTTACCTTCCAATAGTCAGCCTCCAACAGTAATGTCTGCACAATAATTGTGATACATCTCTAGTGCATAATCAGAACTAATCTGTAGGAAAGATGACTCCACTTCTAGAAACAAGTATTTTTTATTTGATCATTTCACTTAAACTGTAGGAACAGCAAACATGCATGGATGAGTATAGAAGGAAATATACAATGTGTAAAAAATTGTCCTGCAAAAATCCAATTGGTTGTTTTCTACCTGTAGAGAATTTAGTATAGCATCTTTATTGTGTTTATTTCAAAAAGACCATTAAAAGAAGCATAATTTAAATCTAAGAATATGAGTATAAAAGGGAAGAATGAGGACTAATTTAAGGATATTTGTTATCACTGCTAATTTACATTGTTCCAGAGGTGTAAGCCAATGTAATAAGATAAGAAAAAAGCATATAACAATAAAATTTTTAAAAAATAAACAAAAATAGAAAGGTACCTATATCTTTGAATGTGGATGGAAAACTATCTGAGAGGGCACATGCTACACTATTAAAAATGGTTGTTCTGAGAGGTGTGACTGTGACATGGAGAGGAAATTGATGTTTACTTGTTTTTCCCTCTACATTTTAGTGTAGCCTGAATTATATATTTTACAATAAATATTCATTAATTTATTGCATTTTTAAATTTAGAAAACTTAAGGAATTAACATAATCATAAAACAGGATCTTCAAAAACCATAAAGAGAAACTAAGTGGGTTATCAGGACAGAAGTTATGTCAGAAGCAAAGTTTTAAGAGCTGGAGTATGGAGTTATAAGATTGGAGAGTTGGTGATGTGAGAGCATGAAATGGTAAATCAAACAGACAAGTGGAAACAGTAACAGTAAACTTTTATGTATACCATGAAATATGGTGTCTGCATGTGATTAAACAATCATTATAAGACTGGAAATATGAACATACACAAGTGACTTCTTTTTAGTGTTTAAGCAGAGAATTAGAAATTAGTGTTTAAGCAGGAATATTTTCTCATGTTTTTTACTTAAAAAATGCAAATCTTTTGAAAAAAATTTTTAAAAGATACAATGAAAATGTGTATATTCTTCATCTGATATCACCAGTTAACATTTTGTTCTCATTCTCTCTCTGTATTTTTTTCTTTCCTTGAACCATTTGAAAGTAAATTCCAAATATCGTGACACTTCCCCTTTAAATAATCCAGCAGGAACATAACGCATATAATTATCAAATCATAATAGTAGCTATTGTTGTTATACCTCTAAACATGTGCCTGACCCTTTGCTAAATGTTTTACTTACATTAGTTCATCAATCCTCACAGCAGCCCTTTGTGTGAGGTACAATCGCTCTGTCTTACTGAAGAAGACCAAGATGGGATTCAAGCCTCTATCTGACTGATTCCAAAATCCATGCTTAAAACCACAAGACAGGATATAGTTAAGGACTAAGATGAGTGAAACAGTAAGTTTCCACTGAACTTCAGAGGAGGGAGGCAATCATAGCAGAACAGAGTGGCTTAGAAACATTTTCCAGAAATGGTTCCCTTTGAACTAGACTGACAGAAACAGTTTTCACTCTTTTATTTTGTTAGGAGGATATATCCTAAAAGCACTGATGTTTATAATCCATTTCCCCTTTTTATTTCCAAAAGTAAAATTAACTTTATGTAAACATTTACTTCTCATCAACTTTTCCTTATGCATGATTGCAATGTCATACTTTCAAATAAAGGGTGTGACAATATATAAAATTTATTTTACTTCAGTGGCATTAAGCTTTTCATGGTTGTAAATAATAGAAATTTCTGTGAGTAGCTGTATGAAGAATTTTTAAATCATAGGAACTGTCATAGCACTTCTATTTCTAATGTATATAGAGATGTTATGTGTGCAAATATATCATCAAGAATGCACAAGATCAAAAGTGTGAAACTAAATACAGTTCATAACTCAACAAAACAAGAGTGAAGTTGTGCCAAAACAACTTTGCTCTTCATATTTCCCATTGCAGTAACATTTAAGGGATTATTTCCGAAAATGTTCATGAGTCAGAAGTGGGGAATGAGTAATCCTGTGCTTTGGACTTTATGAATGTTTTACTGCCAAACGGACCTTATCTAGTTTTTAAAATAAGGCTATGAGTTCTTCATCCTCAGATTCCTAACTGGCTTATTTGGATAAACTTGAATATAATTTAAACAACCAAATTACTGGTGTCTTCTGAATTTAACACTGAGTTTTTGTAAAATGTTCTAATTTAGTGAACAATACTTCAATCTCATTTGTACCTGCATAGAAATAACTACTGGGGGGTTGAGGGTTACAATAACCTTAGAATAGGTCAACAAGATTCTTTAGTAAATAGAAAAACAAAGTTGGATTGATTCATTCAAAGTCAGAATATGCATAGAAATATAGTTAGTAGTGAGTTGATATTTCAGTTTTCTTTGTGGACTTTTAAACTATCATGATGAAAACTTCAATGAATAATATTTATGAGGCCTGGGAAGGGGGTGAATTTTAGTCTTTTAATTTGTATATTCCACTGGATTTTGGAAGTCTTCAAATTTTATTCCTCTGTGTATTTCTTATCCTCATTTCCAGATTTCCCCCATGGAGCATTACAATCTCATTATGAATGAGTCAAGAAATTTTTTTAAAGTCCCAGGACTGAGTTGAGGCTCCATATTTTAAGCTAGAAGGGCTAGGCTACGTAATTCCTCAACTGGCCACTTTTTACTGAGCGTCAAATGTGGTTCCAACACTGGAGTTGGAAAAGTGAGCACAAATCATCTATTTTCCCCCCTTTTCACTCTTAGATTTTGCAGATAAACCTTGTTTTGCATCTGACATACCCAGACTTTATGATCCTGGCATATGCTTAACAATAGAAAGAATAATCAGAATCTTTCTTCAGAGGGACCACACTTTCAAACTGCTAAAAGAGAATAGAGTTTTTCAAGTTAAAGTAAGACACATACTCTAAATTGCATAACCCAGGGAAAGATTGAATGTTAACCTAACTGTGCCATTTTGTTATAGGGAGGGGCTAAATAACACAAAGACCTATATTTTTATTTTTTTTATTATTATTTTTTTTTTACAAATAGTTTATTGTCAAATTAGTTTCCACATAACACTCAGTGCTCATCCCCACAAGTGTCCTCCTCCATGCCCATCCCCCCCCCCCCCCCACATCTATCAGTCCTCAGTTTTTGTCAGCATTCAAGAGTCTCTCATGGTTTGCCTCTCTCCCTTTCCCCCCACCATTTCCGCCCTTCTTCTCCCCCTTGTTCCTTCGTCAAGTTCCTCCTAATCCTCCTATACGTGCAAACATATGATATTTGTCCTTCTCTGCCTGACTTATTTCGCTCAGCATAACAAAAGACCTATATTTTTAAAACAATGTTTACGGCAAAATGTATTGCCTCCAAATACATAGCTTGTGAAAGTTAAAATGGGAGAGGGTGCAGTCTGGCTTTAGAAAAGAATCAGTGATACATTAATGAATCGTATTTTTCTCTTTTCTTCGTTAGTTCCAGGTATGACTCATGTCACCATTGTGGACTAAGTATGCATGAGCTCAAGAGTAAAAACAAGATTTTGAAATCTATTTTTTGAAAATCCAAGAAAATCATCACTAATTTACATCCCTGATCACATTAGAACCTGTTCTTTAAAACAAATACAGACTTTTAATGATAGACCTACTGTTTTATCATGAAGAAAGAATATATGGGTTGGCTAGTTTTCAATGATATCAAGAGGAGGAGATGATTGGACTTAACTATAGCAGCATCCAAAGAGTGTACCTTGTTCTCTTGGCATCTGGGGGGAGGCTGGCAGAGGAAAGTAATGAGTTGTTGGCCCAATTCTGCTCATCAGTTTTGTCAGTAATTTATTTGAAGGCATAAGATTATCCCTTTTCTGGTATAAAAGTGGTATAAGTATTATAAAACTGAAACAGGACTAGCTAACGTAACAGGCAACAGAATTGACATTGAACTTTATTATGACAGATAAGAGATCTACAGATAGAACTTCATAGGAATAAATGCAAATTTCTGTTCTCAGGTTCAAAACCTTAATTGTACACTCAAAGTGTGGAGATGTCCTGGGTTGGTTAAAAGAAATATTAACAATTTAGAGGGGAATTATTATGCCAATGAAGGTTTTGAAAAATATTTTATATTCATTCATTCACTCATGTACTCAATTATAGTATGCCAAAAATAGCCTAGAATTCCTTGTTCTCAAAAGCTTACAATTTAATTTGGAAGATAGACTCACAACTGATAATTGCTGAACAATATGATAAATGGTAAAAGAGAGGATTGAACAGTTTTGCTGAAGCACAAAGACAGGGACAACTTTGAGATTACCTCCACAAAGGAGTTGACTTTTGAACTGGATTTTGAGAATTAAGTAGGAGTCCCTTGGAAAGACAGAAGAGAGAGAATGTTCTCCTCCTTTGTACAGAGAAGAACATGTACAAAGAAAAAGAGGGTGTTTTTTAAAAAGTTTTATTTATTTATTTTGAGGGAGATGGAGACAGCATGAGTGGGGGAGGGGGAGAGAGAGGGAAAGAGAGAGAATTCTCAAGCAGGCTCCTCATTGCCATCAAAGAGTCTGATGAAGGGCTCAAACACATGAAGCTGTGGGATCATGGACTGAGCTGAAACCAAGACCAGATGTTTAACTGAGCCACCTAGGTGCCTCTAGGGTGTTTTGATCATAGTGTGTACATTGGAGGTGGTGGAAGTTGAGGCCCATATCATAGGTAGGAGCCCATCTTGAAGGGGCTTCTTTGCTGTATTAGAGACCTTGGATTCAAATAGATTGTAGTGTGTGTATGGGAGTGGGAAGTGACTAGCAGGTTTGTATTTTAAAAAGATGAGTCTAACCATCTCACACCTGTCAGAATGGCTAAAATTAACAGCACAAGAAACAAGAGGTGTTGGAGAGGATGCAGAGAAAGGGGAACCCTCTTGCACTGTTGGTGGGAATTCAAACTGGTGCAACCATTCTGGAGAACAGTATGGAGGTTCCTCAAAAAAACTAAAAATAGAACCACCAATATGATCCAGCAATTGCTCTTAGGTATCTACCCAAAGGTACAAAAACACAGATTTGAAGGGGTATATGCACCCTGATATTTATAGCAGTATTATCAACAAAAGGCAAACTATGGAGAGGGTATAAATGTCCACCTACTAATAAATGGATAAAGAAGATATGGGATGTCCTGTGTGAGTGTGTGTGTATATATATATATACACACATACACACATACATACATATACATGTATATAATGGAATATTACTCAGCTATCACAAAGAATGAAATCTTTCCATTTGCAATGACGTGGATGGAGCTAAAATGTATTATGCTAAGTGAAATAAGTCAATCAGGGAAAGACAAATAGCATACAATTTTACTCATATGCAGAACTTAGCAAGCAAAACAGATGAACATATATGAAGGGGCGAAGAGAAGAACGGGAAACAACCTAAAAGACTCCTAATGATAGAGAACAAACTGAAGGTTGATGGAGGGAGATGGACTAGTTGGGTGATAGGGTATTAAGAAAGGCATTTGTTGTGATGAGTTCTGAGTGTCATATGTAAGTGATGAATCACTATATTCTATTCCTGAAACCAGTATTGCACTGTATGTTAACAAAGATTTAAATAAATAAAAAGATGGCTCTGGCCTTTAATATAATGGATTCTGGGAGAGTAGTTTAGAGCTTGTGGGGATCAACAATGTAAGGCTAAGGCATGAACTCAGTAAAGCAAAGAGTCATAGGGAAAAGGACACAGGAGGAAAAAGTAGGAAGATAGCCTAAGAGGTAGAATCCTATGAGAGGCAGTCAGAGGAATTAGGTATATTTAACCTGGAGTAGAGAAGACTCAGAGGAGTAGATGTCTTCCAGTACCTGAAGGACTATTGATATTTGGGATTAGTCAAGACAGCAGAACTAGGATCAGTAGGTGGTGGAGGTCATTATTGACAATTGCAGTTATCCAATAATGGAATGGGCTTCCTCTCTGGATAATAAATTCTTTATCCTTGGGGGCATGAAAGTAAAGCTAAATAACCATATTATTCAACTATAGAGATGCTATAGAAAGGAAGTCTTCAACTTTGGGAGACAAGTGACACCAGATAAGCTCTGGTGTCTTTTCTAGGTTTTCTTTGATTCTTTGGTTCCAGTAGAGTCAAGCCATCCAAATGAGCTTTAAGAGATACAGACTAGTATCCTTTTTAGAGGAACTCTTACGGTTCCACTCCAAAATGAAAAAGGGAAAACACATTGGTTTTGGTGTCAAACCAAAGCAGACTGGCTTTTAGTGCTTTTTAAGGTTTTCAACTTGCCCTTATTATAGAATGAAGATTTCTTATATTAGGTGTTGGAAAATCCTCAAGGAATGGAATCATACATATTTTGTTCCTATTTTGTCCCTGAGCCAAGCCTAATGCCTGGTATACAGTTTGTGCTCAATAAATACTTGATAAATAAATGTAGTGGATGCCATCATACATCATCCACATCTATTTTCAGGATTTAACAACCTGTTTCTCCAGCTGTTGGGAGTGCTGTCAGCAAATGGCCCTCAAACCTCTTCAAAATCACCCTTGACTGCAAAGTGCTCTCTCACCCAAGAGCCCTCTTTTCAGGGCAGCCCACATCTAATAACTGGTCAGTGGAAGGGTACAAAGTTTGGCCTCCATGCTTGCCCCAACCCAGGACAACTGTGAAGGGCCATCCTAGAGCTCCCTGTGGGGCTGGTTGAGGCCTCTGTTGTGACTACAGGATAATCCAGGCTCTCCCTCTGCCAATCCTGCTTCTTTCCCTTACTTTTTGCAGGAGTTGATCCTAACAATTCTCCTGATAGACATTAATCTCCATCTCAGAGTCAGTTTCATAGGGAACCAGCCCCAGGGAATTGACCATATGAATGAGAATCCATTCAATTTTTGACAGAATTTTGTAGAACACAGAATGAGGAGTTCTTGGTTATCAACAGTTATGATAAATACTTTTATACTAAACTTTTTCTCAGTGGGCCTTTCCTTTTTATTGAAATTAATGTTAATTAAACCCTTTCATGAAATGATGCTATCAACTCCCCCCGCCCCCAGCCCCTTACCTCTGGTTTTCTTATGTTTTTAAAAACATTGACTGCTGTTTGATGTAAAATCCAAGGCTGAACTTTCAGAGTATGTGTTCATTTGGGGCTTGATTTACTGCTCTTTGGCCTCGGTTTGTTTCCATTTGATTTCAGATGATTAATCTTCCTGGGAAAGCCTCCAGGGACTGATGGTGCCCTGGTCTATTCACTGATATAAGCGAAATTATTCAGAAGTTCATGTATCATCCCCTTTTCTGTCAGTCTTTAAACTGTTAAAGTCCCAAAATGTGGAGTATTTAGATGGAGAAAAAGAATATTGGAGGGCAAAGGTATAATTGTTTGAGATTTACCAAAGGGAAGTAATGGGGGCCACAACTATTTTGTCAGTGAGATGACAGAGGTTGTTGAGCTCTGGTTTATCCGTAGCTCATGACCTAAGACTGGAGAAAGACACTTCACAGAAGGCATTGGAATTGCTTAACATTGAGCAAATCTCTCACAATCTATGGGCCCACCAGTCTGTTGATATGTGAACGCTAGAACCTTACAGATGCCTCTTCCATCTTCTGGCTCCACCCCCCCCACCCCCCCACCCCCCCGTGGAGTCTCTTACACTTAGACAGGACCTCAGATCTAAAGTCACACTTGGAATCTGGAAGAGATTATTGGGACCCCCCATGCACTGAATGGTGGCAAACAGCATAGCTTAATGGTTAAGTAGACATATTCTGGAGCCAGGTTCAAATCCTAGCTCTGCCACTTGCTAGCTGTATGATCTTGGATAAATTACTTAACCTCTGTGTGTCTCAATTTCCTCATTTGTAAAGTGAGAATGATAACAATAGTGTCCAATTCATAAGGTTGTTGTGGGTGATCATATGATTTAATATCTGTCTAGTGCTTAGAAAAGTACTTACAACATATTGAGTACTGTGTGTGCTTTGAAAAATTAAGAAAAGTCTGTAAAAGTCACAAAACAGTGCATCAAGAAGAAGATTTAATGTGGAGATGGGGCCATAGGACTGGCTCTACCAACAAATCTAGAAGTTTCCACCAAAAATTCTGACAACAGAATATACAGCCACAAAATAGAATGGGCCTAAATACTCAGAAACTGCTCTACTGTTTTGTTTTTTGGTAACAAAATATGAATCAAATAAATAATTCTAGTGAAATGGTGGATGCACAGAGCATACTAATGTTGGAAAAATGGCCAAATTTATGTAGTATTAAAGTTGAACTTTAAGAGCTAAGAAATATAGTGACATCCAAAGGAAATACAAATTTGCACAGCCACCACAGAGACAAATATACAATGATTAATTTTAGTGTATCTCAAACTTGCTTATGTCAACATAGGTTCCATTTACATTATGGTATGATTGTAATGGTGCAAATCACTTACCTATGAAATACATGAATCTCAGCTGGCAGACATGACCAGTTTAAGAATATATTTAACACAGATCTTTCTGGATTTGTGATGGAGTTTTATCCTGATAAACCCATTGTAGGCTGAAAATATCCTTTAGTTAAAAATATACTTAGGGCCACCCGGGTGGCTCGGTAGGTTAAGCAACTGACTCTTGATTTCACTTCAGGACATGATCTCACCATTGGTGAGATGGAGCCCCAAGTCAGGCTCTGTGCTGGCAGCATGGAGCCTGCTTGGGATTCCTCTTTCTCTGTCTCTCTCTCTCTGCCTCTCCCCTATTATGTGCACATGCTCTCCCTCTCTGTCTCTCAAAATAAATAAATAGATAAACCTTTAGAAAACATTCACCTAACTTACTGAACATCATGTGCTCAGAACACTTGTGTTAGCCTATAGTTGGGCAAAACCATCTGACACAAAGCCTATTTGATAATGGAGTATTGAATATTTCATGTAATTTATTGAATACCTTACTGAAACCAAAAAAAGAGAATTGTTGTAGGGGTACAGAATGGCTGTGAGCATATCAATTGTTTACCCTTATGATAACATGGCTGTGGGACCTGTGGCTTACTGCTGAGCATCATGAGAGGGATCTTGCTGCATATCACTAGTCTAGGAGATCAAAATTAGAAACTGGAAGTGCAGTTTCTACTGAATGTCTATTGCTTTTGCACCACCGTAAAGTCAAAAACTCATAAGTCTAGGGTGCCTGGGTGGATCAGTAAGTTAAGCATCCATCTTCAGATCAGAAAGATGAGGTCACAATCTCCTGGTTGGTGAGTTTGAGTCCTGCGTCAGGCTCTGTGCTGACAGCTCAGAGCCTGCTTGAGATTCTGTGTCTCCCTCTCTCTCTCTGTCCCTCTTCCATTCATGCTCTGTCCCTCTCTGTCTCTCAAAAAATGAATAAACGTTAAAGAAATCTTTTTTTAAAAACTCATAAGTTGAACCATCATTAAGTCAAGGACTGCCTGCCACAACCCCCATTGTGTTTTCAGACAAGGGAAGAAAATGAAGCACAATTTAACCCCATACCAAGACAACATTTAAGCATAAACCCAGAATACTCACAATGTTCAGGCTTACAATATGTAAATAAAACAAGAAGTGTCAGATAATACACATTTCCAAAAATGGGTCACACAGAAAGAATGGATCTTGTGTCTTACTCCCCCCTTGTTTAGTGAAAGAACTGCAGTTTAAATTGTAAAAATAGCAGGTACAAAGAATACTGCCACGTTTTGTGTTAACTATTGAAGGGATGTGTGTGCTGGCCACTGGTAGAATGAAAAATATCAGGATTGTTTTGATATCTGTATTAGTAAACAAAAGGTAGAGGGGAGTTGGATTACAGTTAAAAATCAGCTCTTGTGTTTACAAGTTCCAGACATATTAAGTATTTGTTTATAGTCTTTGTTTACCATACATTTGAATTTAAGTAATATGAACACAGAAGAAATAGGTGAATGGGTATATGATTTTGAGATTAAAGTTAGTATTAAAATGTAAATAAAATGTGGAAATTTTCCTAAAAAGAATAACAAGCTTATGTTAAATCATTTGAGACCTCCAAATATCCTACATTATAATGGTGGGGACCGTGTTCCTCATATCCCAATAATGACATACATCCCAAGTAATGACAACTTTTTCCTGTTGAAGGTTAAGAGGGTTTTTTAACAGTTTTGCCATGAAAATTATCATTGATTTTGTTTTTCCCTTTTCATACTTCATTCATTCATTCGTGCATTTTAATCTGGACCATTTTCTGTAGTCTTTGAAAATTCCCCAGGGTTAGGGCATTGAGCTTATGGAGTCTAATGAATGAAACAGCCCAGGTATTACAGTTTTGTTCTCATCTTTGAAGGAAATGTTCCTGAACTGATATAGAAAGCAGCTTTGTTGGGGTTTAAATTCTCTGTCCCGGTTCTCGCTGAGGGGTGGGTGGAGGTGAGAATGAATTGAGTTGGAATCATGCCTTCTGAGGTTGGGTCAGGAGTACAGACCCTGCATTTGGTGAAAAAGTCTCCTGAACACTGCTATGGTCAATGTTTTCCTGAAAGAGTTTTCAGGTCAGCTCATTCCTGGCTGAGTCTCTAGGTGCATTCCTTATATTCACTGTGGTCACACTGTCCAGTATGGTAGCCACAAGCCACATGTGGGTGTTTACACTTAACTAACATAAGATAAAATAATAAAATAAAATAATGTTTAATTTAATTTTTAAAAGTTCTCCTCTATCACACTAGACAAATTTCAAGTGGTGAATAGCTACACATTGCTGGTGGCTCCTGTTGGACAGTGTAGTTATAGAATATTTCCATCACTCCAGAAAGTTCTGTTGGCCAGTGCTGTTCCAAAGCCTTGGTATCTGTTTTTTTTTTCTCCCAAAGGAAGCCACTTGTGCTCCTTCAATAACCAGATGATTAAAAAAAATCTTTACTGAAGTATGGTTTACACACCTTCAAAATTCATGTATTTTAAGCATACAATTCAATGATTTTCAGTAAATTTATCAGGGTTTCTCTTGTGAAACACAAAACACACATCTCCCAAGGATGATACATAGCAAACATAATTCCAGTTAAAAGTTAGTCTGTTACATACTGTGAATGGATGTCTTGGGACATTGGGCTTTCCTGGAACCCCAGGTAAGAAAGACAAAACATAATTTGGCAGCATTTTCAATTACATCAAAGAGAGCTGTAAGCAAGTATAGCTGAATATCCCCAGGTCAAACACATGGTGCAATTGCACTGTATAACCAAAATTTGGCAACTATTGTGGTCATGTTGCAATATAACATAGCATTTCCTTTCCTTTCTTCACAAACAGAATTATCTTTATAAGAAAAGAAACCTGTTGAAATATAATTAATGTAAAGTTGTCTTGAATATCATCATATATTACACTGTTATGGCAATATTAATATTACATTCCTCACAATTTCAGATATTTTCTTTGTCATAGCACAAAAATGCTTCTTAATATAGTTTGTAAGGAACATTACATGCTATTTTATTTGGCTTTTGTTCATTTTACGCAATTTTATAGTTTCATTTCTTGGGCAATGACAGTATCTGTAGACTTGCTACAAAGCATTTTATTTTGTTGATTAAACAATATTTTCTTAGCATGACCCCTATTTATGGCCATGAAGATGTTTCCAATGTATTGATACGATAAATAATGTGATGATGATGGTATTTGTTGCTGCGGTCTGAAGGTTTGTGTCCCTCCCAAATTCACCTGTGGTAATCCTAAACCCATTGTCAGAGCCTTTGGGAGGTGATAAAGTTACAAAAGCAGAGCCCTCATGAATGAGATTGGTGCTCTTATAAAAGAGACCCCACTAAAGCTCCCTAGCTGTTTCTACTATGTGAGGACACGGTGAGAAGACACCAGTTATGACCCAGGAAGAGGGTTCTCACCATAAAGTGGCTGTGCTGGCACATTGATCTTGGACTTCCCAGCCTCCAGAATTGAGAGAAATAAATTTCTGTTGTTTTTAAGCTACCCAATCTGTAG
The DNA here is from genome assembly GCF_003009895.1 of Hyaena hyaena. Classification (NCBI taxonomy): domain Eukaryota; kingdom Metazoa; phylum Chordata; class Mammalia; order Carnivora; family Hyaenidae; genus Hyaena; species Hyaena hyaena. The sequence goes on from NW_024081006.1 coordinate 698,854, forward strand.
CGTTTTGTTAGAGCAACCTGAAGGGACTAAGAAACTTGTATTCTATTTATTCTTTTGAGTCTCTCTCTCTCTCTCTCTCTCTCTCTCTCTCACACACACACACACACACACACACAGGTGCATGAATGCACACACACGCACATAATTTGTCAATTACCATATCTCTGCACATGATCACACGAAATGTGAGTAATCTGAATTTATATGTACTGTAGGTGTATAGTACAGACTAGATCTCGAAGATTAATATGAACAAAGGAATATAAAATATATCATTAATAATTTTAATACTGATTACATATTGAAATGGCACTTTTGATGTACTGGATTAAATAAAACATTATTAAAATTAATTTTACCTATCTCTTTGTACTTTTAAAAATATGGCTATTGGAAAACTTTAAATTACATGAATGACTTACATCATATCAATGACACTTGAACAAGGGGGCTTAGGGGCATCAAAACCCACATAGTAGAAAATCTGTATATAACTTTTGACTCCCCCCCCAAATTTAACTACTAATAGCTTACCATTGACTAGAAGCCTACTGTTTGTAATATAATAAACAGTTGATTAACACATGTTTTGTATATTCCATTATTATATACTGTATTCTTATGATGAAGTAAGCCATAGAAAATATAGAAAATCATAAGAGAAAATATTTGTACAGTACTCTAATGTATTTATCTACATGTAAGTGGACCTGCATATTTGAAACCTGTGGTATTCAAGGGTCAACTGGACAGCACTCACTGACTTACTGCCTTGAGTCTATTTCTGGATCTTTCTATTTGATAATTTTTCCGAATTGTGTATACCTACTTTGTGTGCTTTTGACAGTTATTTTAACAATTTAAAATATACTTGAAACATAATACAAGTGTGACCACATCTTTAAAATAGTATTTGGTATTATTGGATTGGTTTCTTATGTATCAGTTGACATGTATCGATTTATAAAGTTCCCTATATTATATTACAAGACTTTTGACTTTATAGTCAGTTAGCTTTTTTATTAACCTAGAAATATTGTCATCTTTTCTATTTTTAGGCCTCCAAAATGCTGATTTCTGCTTTATTTATTATATATTCCTGTATTTATCCATTTGGGTTTTACAATTTTTAAATTAAGTTTTTTTTTGTGAGAGACAGAGAGAGGGAGAAGGGGGGAGAGAGAGAGAGAGAGAGAGAAAGAGAAAACATAAGTGGGGGAGGGGCAGAGAGAGGAGAGACAGAATTCCAAGCAGGCTCTGCAATATAATGGTTTTTAAATATCAATTTATTTTGAGTTGAGTTCATTACCTTTTTTTCTTTGAATGGGAATTCTTTTATACTTTCTACTGGTGTGTCCTCTGTATAATAAAGGAATGCCATTGAGTTTTGTTACTCCCTTCTTAATTCCTCTGATCTTTTCTTAATTATCTTTAATACTTTTATGGCTTTTTAATTTCTAGTTTCTAAATAGAGCTGCATTAACTTGCAAAAACAGGATTTTAAATATCATTATTTTCATGTATTTATATATCTTTTTTTGTCTTCTTGAATACATTGTACTGGTATTTATATTTGGCTTTTACTATTAAAGTATCTATGCTTTATTATATTACGACTATAATCCACTGTGCTTATTTGGCTTATTTTTCATGATTAATTTTAGAAGATATTTTGTTGTAATATACCAACTTTACATTCTTGGAATAAATCTTGTTTTTCCATCTTGGACAATTTTTTAGCCCATTATATATATATGTTATATATATACAATTGTATATTTATATAATATATATAATATATGTAGTATATATATATTTTTTCTGAGATTCTGGTTAAGGTTGTACATCTTTGTTTCATTATGAGATTTCCTCACCTTGACAAAGCTCAAGGAATTCACTTAAGAAATTTTGTTTCCAGGGTGCCTGGGTGGCTCAGTCAGCTAAGTATCTGACTTTAGCTCAGGTCATGATCTCACAGTTTGTCACTTCGAGTCCTGTGTTGGGCTTTGTGCTGACAGCTCAGAGCTTGAGGCTGCTTCAGATTCTGTGTGTGTGTCTCTCTCTGCCCCTCCCCTACTCACACTCTCTCACTCTCAAAAATAAATAAACATTAAACAAGTTTTAAAAAGTCGTTTCCTAGGGAAACATACCATACTTTAAAGATACACTTTGAGAGCAATTTAAGTTATTTATTCTTTGGTAGGAGGCAAGATGGTGGAGAAGTAGGGAGATCCGTACATTTCGCCTACACCCATCTCTCAAACAGAGAAGGTCTGAAGTTGTAGGACACTGAGCCACAGGAGTTTGGGAAGAGAAAGAGACAGAGTACACTGGGAAGGAAACCTCATAAGTGCGTGAATGTGAACTGGGGAAGATAAAAGCGGGACGGGACCCAGAGATATGGAGGGAGAGGAGGGAACACAGCTTGTGAGCAACTGCGGTGAGTGATTAACCGCGAGTGGTGGCGAGCTGCTGCGAGTCCAGGGGAAAGGAAAGAAAAGCTGCGATTGCTCATAGAACTGTCCCTGGAGAAGAGGAAAAAAAAACCCTCGGCTTGGAAAGACTGTTTTTTAGCTCTGGCTGGGGTGCTGACTTTAAACCAGGTGCTCTGGTCCCAGAAGGTGCCAGGAAAAACTGAACTGCAGTGCGCCCGGCACCATCCATGGCGGCGGCGGCCTGGTGAACCGGCAGCAATGCCGGCGGACGCCGTCCCAGCGTCAGGTGAAGCGGCAGCTGCGCGCACGACAGCAGCCCTCTGAAGCAGCGGCATCAGGTGAAGCGGCAGCGGCGCACAAGACAGCGGCCAGTTGAAGCGGCGGTGGCACGCTGCAGTGATGTGGACTCTGTGGACCGGAAGTTGCTACGTTCCCAGAACGCACTCCGGTTGTATTGCTGCTTGACCCCAGAGGATCTGAGGCTGCGACACTTCCCCCACCCCCCACTCAACCCCCCACAACAGGGAAGCAGCAACCAGCGGACTGTTCAGGGTGGTATAACAAAGCCCGTGGACTGGGACCTGGAAATGAGGCAGAGCATGGGGAATAGAACTCAGCCCACTTTGGCTACATCCTCAGCACAGGGAGATTGAACCAAAGAAGTGATTTGCAACGCTTGGTTGAGAAGGGACTGGGGCGACACCATTCTTCTCCCCACAACCACCAAGGAGGGACCTCAGGGAGGCCAGCGGACACAGTGGAGACAAGACCTGCCTACACCAAACCAAACCCATCCCCTCCAGATAGCTGTGTTGTTGTTGTTGTAGCTTTTTTTTTGTAAAAAAAACTGTTGTAGCTCAGTTTTTACCTGAGCCTGGGTTTGCATGTTTATTGGTTTTATCTGTGCCTTTGTGTACCTGTGTTCCCTCTGTGGTTGTCTGTTTTCTTTATCAAGGGCTGCATCAAGAAACAAGCCAAAATACACATGGAGGAAAGTCCCAAATACCACTACAAGTAGGGAAACAAAATAACCAAACGCTCAACAAGAGAAACCAAGAGACACCATCCAAAGAACACTTCCTGAACAGACAGGCCCTGAATGGTCAAAAGAGCCCTCTCTAATACAGCAGAACTCGCAGGGGCCGTATGTACAACAAACTTTTAAAATTAACAAGAGATAGAAAGCTAACCAAAATGACGAAACTGAAGAACTCTCCTCCAAAGAAACTCCAGGAAGAAATGACAGCTAGAGAACTGCTCAAAACAGATATAAGCAACATAACTGAACAAGAATTTAGAACAATAATCGTAAAACTAATCACCAGGCTTGAAAAAAGCATGGAGGACATCAGAGAAACTATGGCTACAAACAATATGGAGCTTAAAAATAGTTATGATGAATTAAAAAATGCGATAAATGAGATACATAATAAACTGGAGGCATCCAATGCATGGATTGAAGACGCAGAAAGGAGAATAGTTATTTAGAAGACATTATTATAGAAAAAAGAAGAAACTGAGAAAAAGAGTGATAAACTGATCCAGGAACATGAAAGAAGAGTTCGAGAGCTCAGCGATACAATCAAACGGAACAGTATCTATATCATAGGAATTCCAGAAGAGAAAGAGAGAGGGAAAGGTGCTGAAGGAGTCCTGGAACAAATTATAGCAGAGAACTTCCCCAACCTAGAGAGGGAAGTAGAAGTTGAAATTCAAGAGGCACAGAGAACTCCCCTCAGATGTAACTTGAATCGATCATCTGCACGACATATCGTAGTGAAACTGGCAAAATATAAGGACAAAGAGAGAATTTTGAAAGCAGCTAGGGAGAAAAGGGCCCTAACATACAAAGGGAAACCTATCAGAGTGGTGACAGACCTATCCACTGAAACTTGGCAGGCCAGAAAGGAATGGCAGGAAATCTTCAATGTGATGAACAGAAAAAGTATGCAGCCAAGAATCCTCTACCCAGCAAGCCTGTCATTCAGAATAGAAGGAGAGATAAAAGTCTTTCCAAATAAAAGAAAATTGCAAGAATTTGTCACCACTAAGCCAGCCCTACAAGAAATCCTGAGGGGGATGCTCTGAGGGAAGTGTTGCAAGGAACGCAAGATACCAGAGACACCACCACAAGCATGAATCCCACAAAGGACACAAAGACTCTAAACCCACATATTTCAATAATAACACTGAATGTAAATGGGCTGAATGCTCCAATCAAAAGACATATGGTAGCAGAATGGATAAAAAAGAGAGAGAGAATGGATAAAAAAACAAAATCCATCTATTTGCTGTCTACAAGAAATGCATTTTAGATTGGAAGATACCTTCAGATTAACAATAAGGGGATGGAGAAATATCTATCATGCTACAGGAAGTCAAAAGAAAGCTGGAGTAGCTATACTTATATCAGACAAACTGGACTTTAAATTAAAGCCAATAACAAGGGATAAAGAAGGGCATTATATAATAATTACAGGGTCTATCCATCAGGAAGAACTAACAATTATATATGTCTACGCACCGAATATGGGGGCACCTAAATATTTAAAACACTTAATCACAAACAGAAACAATCTTATAGATAAGAATGTGCTAATAGCAGGGGACTTTAATACTCCGCTTACAGCAATGGATAGATCAACCAGACAGAAAATCACTAAAGAAATGATGGACTTGAATGACACATTGGACCAGATGGATCTGACAGATATATTTAGAACTCTACATCCTAAGGCCAGGGAATTTACTTTCTTCTCAAGTGCGCATGGCACATTCTCCAAGATAGATTACATACTGGGACATAAAGCAGCCCTCAATAAATATAAAAGAATTGAGATCATACCATGCACACTGTCAGATCATAATGCTATGAAACTTGAAATCAATCACAGGAAGAAGTCTGGAAAACCTCCGAAAACATGTAGTTAAAGAACACCCTACTAAAGAATGAATGGGCCAATGGGCCACAATCCCCAAATTGACATAGTGGACAAGAATTAGTTGTCAGTAGCGCTATAAAGGGAATGTAGTCAATTATGTTCCAACAAATATCCATATTCTGTGATTGACCAGACATTTTATTATATTCAAAACAAAAATAAGGGGGCCACTGACTGGGGCTCTGGAATTTGGGGGCATGGAAATTTTTACTGTGAAATATTACACCCCAAACTCACCTTTGTGGGAACTAGTGAGAAAGGAAGTATATTAAATATAGATGAAGCTGAGACTTCCTGTGTGTGCCAGAGAAATCTTGTGGGTCTAATTGACCTTTTGGGGTAATTATTTGTGAGCTCAAATTGCCACCTTTTCAATCAGCATGTACACTATTCTTTAGTTCTTGCACGTGCTGGTCTGTTCCAGCCCAGGAGGTAGGTCAAAAGGTAGGTCAGTGTTTTTATCCCTGTGTGACCTTGGAGGAAAATGAAATCCCCAAGGTTTAAAGGATTTGTCTTATGTCAAGTAGTGACCAAATGGCAAGGTTCTGATAGAAGCTCTCAGCCAGAGCATCTCAGGTCTGGAGGCTGAGTCACATAGCCAGGCTGCTTCCTCACATCCCGAATTAGACAGAAGGTTTGAATTTCCCTACAAGTAAGAGCAAGAACAGTAGATTGTTGGAATGAAGTGTTTACACACCACTGTAGTGAAAAGGGCTTATGAAGGACTTAAGATTTAAGCTGTGTGTTTAAAAGGAAAAGAGAAGGCAGAGAAGAGATGGTTGGGATCATTTTTACAGCTGAAATGTCAGTGTAGACTAATACAATCTTTGGAGGGAGACGGATGGATTAGAGAACATAGAAATGGTTTAATGTGTGAAGTGTTTATGGAGGCAGTAGGCTGAGTTTGACACTGGAGAATATGGTGATATGAAATTTTATTTCGGATACAACATAGAGTCAAAGACCCAAGTTCTCCATTATCAGAACTGGAGATTGAGGCTGATTTAAAGTTACTTTCATTGATAATCACTCACATTAACATTGCACTCTACTAGACACTTTAATTAGCCCTGTTATAAATACAGCACATCCTCAGCATCAGAGAAGTTGGTTACCATGTTAGGAAAAGGGCCATTTTTACAATTCACCAAATGGAGGAGAATCTACCCAGGAGAGAGAGAGAGAGTGATAAAGAGAAACCAGGGAGCCTGATTTAAAAGATAGGAAAAATGGACCAATTAGGTGAAACACTTAAACTCAGGGTATGGGAATATATGATTACAAAGGTATTTGGTTTCAAGACAACAAATGAGAGGGAATTGGACAGTTCAGTGAGAAATACATGGGATTGGGAGAGAGCTGAAACATTTCATTATAGCACTCCAAATAGTAATTCTACTGACAGGAAGACTACTGAGAACTGAAAACAAAAACAAAAACAAAAACCAACCAACCAACCAACCAACCAAAAAACCCTCCTAAACATCTAATTTGACTTTAAAAAAACGGTGTGGTTAAACACCCAGAATCAGCAGGTCAAAGGAGTCATTCATTATGACCTTTTGCCTCCAGGCTGGGGCAGCCCATACCATCCTAGTAGATAATTGCCTACCCTATGGTTTCGGTTCTTGTGGAAAGGAAATTCCAAGTCCCCCTGCCCCAGTTATGCATACCAGTGTCCAATGGCTGCACAAGGAAGGTTTCCTCTCAGTGGAGCCTAAAATCCCAATGACCACAGCTTATTTACTTCCTCATGTTCCTATGCTAGTCCCAGTTGAGCCCATGATCCTCTATTTACATGATCACATGATTTTAAAAGATAATTTAAGGCTCCCTCCACATTGTGTCTTAACCACTGTTTAATAATGCAAGAAGTGTTTGCACAGGAACTGGTGACAAGGGGAGGAACTTGGATGTATCTCGGTTTGTGCTTGCTGGCTTCCCCAGAATGGCCTGCTGACCCCAAGCCAGCTTCATCACTTCGTGTGAGAGCCAGGTTCACTCAAGTCTCGCTCTCTCCCCAAGTCCCCTCTTAGGAATTTGTACCAGGCAGACATGGAGCCAGATTATAAAACCACAGTACTCAGTCTCTCTTCACAGGCCTCAAGCCCCTCTCTATCGTTTTTTGTTTGTTTTGTTTTGTTTGTTTATTTATTTGTTTGTTTTGGTGGTTGGGGTGGGAGTGACTAGTGTTCCTAGCCTGGTCTTCCTTCTGGGTAACAAGATTAACCTATCTTTTCTCTCTTATGTGGCCTGCATATGTGTATGCTGAAAAGGACAAGGTGACATTTGGCTAACTTTTTTGCTAATATGCATAAGTGGGAGCTGTCTAGGGAAGCTTCCTTTTGCCAGGTAATTTGTACATCTTACCAGCAGCCTTCTGGAGATTTTGTCCTCTCTTGTGTTGTGTACTGTTAATGGTGGGGATTTCTAACTAATTAAGAAAGGAATTGGGTAGCATACCAAGTGGAGGGTTAATGTTTTTGATCCAGTCAGGTTTTGCTACATCCTACCTCGTAGAGCTAGGTCAGAATTTTTACTGACCTATGGCAGGGCTAGGACCGCTCCTTAAATTTGTTATTTTTTTTAACTACTTTTAAGACTGAGACTTTAATGCATGCACACTAAGAAATAAAACTTCCTCCTTCCATAAAATCCTAGTTGCCTTTACCCATAGCATCAAATACTGTTCTTCATACAAGGTACAAATATTCTTAACAGATGCTAGCTACATGAATGGCGTTACTTGTGTCAGATTATCGGAAAAGATAGGAAGATAAAATGGAAGACAAAGAATAAAACATAGTGTATCCAAAGAAAGAGGACTTATGAAAGAAAAAAGGATTTTATAAGCACATGAGGCACAAAGATGAATTTTTATAAAGGGGTTATTGAAATGAAATTTACAGGGGATCTGTTGTATGTCAGATCCTGGACTGGTACAAAGTTAGAAGGTGAACCTAATGTATTGTCAAGCTCTGATAAAGCTCAGTTAGCATGGATAAAAGGCTTCTAAGTTGAACTCTGTTGAGCTCAAACTCATGGGGAAAAGACTCATAAATAATTACAGTATAGTATAATGAGGGCTGTAGTTGAGGTATGTACTAAGTGCTTTAAGAGCCTAGAGGAGCAACTCATTATGTCTTCTGGAGGCAGGAACATATTGTCGGTGGAGGAAACATTTGTGCTTTCTTAAAGAATGCCTTTAAATTCTCCCAGTGGAGAGAGAGAAATAGGACTTTGAAACCTAGCAAACATATAGAGAACGAGGATGTAGAAGATGATGCTAGAGAAGAATCTGGGGACCAGGGTATTATGGGCCATGTGTGCCACCTACGGAGAATGATGTTGTCTTGAAGTGGAACTGTTGGAGACTTTTAGGTTGACAAGTGATCCCCTCAGGGCAGTTTTGATGGTGATTTGAGAAAAAGAATCTGGGGGCAGCTGGGGGGGAGTGAACTAGAGTCAGCCAGCATTAGGACTACTGTCCTAGTCCAAGCCAAGTGCAGTGAGACAGTAAATTAGGTCACTCTGGTGGGAACGGGACAACCTAGAGACATTTCTAGGTTGATTTACATGGTTAACTACGCCTTGATAGTTAACCGCAATGTGGGGTGCCAGGAGTTGAGGCTGATGCTGAGTACTTCATAAGGCTACCCATGGGCAGAATATCATAAAAAGAAATAAGGAATACAGGAGAATAGAGGTATGGAGTAAAAATTCAGTGACTTAAACCTAAGGCATGTGGAGTTTGAGATTCCTGTGGCACAACCAGGCCAAAAATCTCAGCAGGGGAAGAGAGAGTTTCAATGATATAAGGAGAGTTAGTAATATCAAATGTTCCACAAAGGTTAAAAAAGATGAAGTTAAAAAGTAGCCATTGGGTTTGTTTATTAGGATGGCAACCATGACCTTTGGGAGGGCAGTTTCAGTAGAAGAGGAAGGAAGCCAGTTATAATAGGCTGGTAACTGAAAAAAATTACCAGGAAGGTATATCTAGAAGGAAAGTAGTGTGATAGTACAGTGGAGAGAAGCTTTAATACCTAAGCCCTCCTTAATTACAACATGGGGGAATTATACCACAAAGAGTAATTTTAAACTGGGCACACAATGTTCCAATCCTTAGAGCACACAGACCCAGACTTATGGGGTTTCTGATAAAGGCAGCCTTCTCCTCTTGGCTCTTGGGGGCCTAACTCTCCTCCTGACTTCCCTGGAAAACTCATGAAGACCTGAGACACTAAGCCCACGAGGAGAAGGTGGCTCAGGAGGAGGAAATTTCCTCTCCCTTTTTGGTCTAAGGCTACCTTTCAAATCCTTGATTCCTAAATGTTTGACATTGAGATTAAAGACCCTGCTCCACCTTCCACCCAAAGAAGGGTTATAATACCCTTTGGTCCCAAAAGAAAAATGTCACATCAGACCAGAAGAGTCCATTGATCAAAAAAGACAGTCATACATGGTTTCCGATACAGAGTTAGGTTAAGATGCAGGGGTGATGGGTGAGGTAAGGATAAATAGCATGGAGGGGAAGTTAAAGTGATTTATTTTCTGATGTATTTTATTGTTTGTGAAGTAGAATTCTAGGACTATTGCAGAGATGGGGGCCAGGGAGAAGAGGGTGGTGCTTGGCAGCAGCAGGGCAGCTGGGAGAGTTTGGAGAATGGAAATGAGAGCCAATTAGCAAAGGGTAAAATATTGCCTTAGAGCACCAAAGGCCTCAGTGAGCACATAAATCATACACTTGTCCAGTCAGCATGGCTATAGGATATTTTTCCCCTCCCCAGCAGAGTGGCAGCCTGGGGCATGTATCGTTAGATGTATGCAAAACTGTAGTTTGGCAAGATGGGGACAATGGACAGTGACTGGCCTAGGATGCTGTGGGAAAATGGTTGAAAGTCTCAGTCCTGAGGCCCAGGCTGGGTAGGGAAGAAAGGCATAGACAGGAGTGCTGATGGACCATGAGAGTGGGTGTGGGCGGAGGAATTCCATGTCTTGCCAAGGCTGGCAGGTGGGGAAGTAAAGGGAAATAAGGGGAAAGGATGGATGGGAAGGCAGAGTTTTTGGCTAGGAAATGGGTTTCTGAGTTTCCAAGTTCAGAGATGAAATAGCTCTGGGGTTGGGGATATGGGCATGGGTAGATGAAGGGAAGTAAGTTGGGAACCATACATCAACAGATTTGGATGCTGAAAATGATATGGTCATCAGAGTCCTTAAACACATAAAGATAAAGCTATCCTTGAAAATCATTTTGACAAGACCCCAATATAGGCAAAATGTGGAAGACATTCGCTACACTTTGCTCATCAAGCAGTTAGGAGGTAGGTTAGGAAAAGAAAAAAGGCCTCTCCGCAGACCTTATAAAGAACAATATGTGGAGACCTCACTTCGTGGGTGTCCTTCTCTTAAGAGAATGAGCTAACACAATAGCTAATTTTATATTCCAGATTTTTGGCTTCTCTGGAAAAAGAGATGATCCTGGCAGCACCAGGCCAGGACTCCCTTGTGGCGGCAGTAAGGTCACTTTCCAGGTAATCTGAGTCCCTATCACTCCACAGTGCTGCCCCAAACCTGGCTGAGTGTCAGTTGCTGTTTATCATTATGTTCAGTCTCTTTCTTACAGTTCTGAGGAAAGTGAAACATTTCTTATACTCAAGGATCTTTTTAAAACTAGAGAAACAAAGATGAATCAGGAAGAGTATTCCTCTGTACTTGGTATGCAAATATGTCACTGTTGAAAAACTATAAATTATGATGCTATTATGAAACAAATCCTTCCAGATTTACTCATTACATTTTCCACCTGGCTCCTTATGGGCATTTGAGTTTATGGTGACTCCTGTAATAAAATAAGAGTGGTAATACAGTCAAATACATGCAAGTTTACAAAAGCAGCATGAAAAGCAATGGTAATTTTTAGAGCAAATCATATTGTTACTTTTGCTCATGGAATAATCTTACCAAATCTTCAGTAATTAATAGATTCCCTCAAAGTGCTACCTAACTCAGTAGCCACTGAGAACAATTTAATGAATTGTTTCTCAGTGGTTCCTCAGTGGCTGGGAAGTGTCGATGTAATTCCCTGAATGCCTAGCATCTTGGCAGTCATATATACTTGTAGGAGGTGGAGCCAAGGAAACTGGGTGAAGGATCTTTTAGGGTCAGAGGAAAGGAAGAGAATGAAAATGAAAGCTTTCGGCAGCTCTAACTTGCCTCTTTGGTGCCCAGGAAGAAGGGTGATTGCTATATATCTCTTGTTAAGGATCATGATAAACATAATCCAGGCCGTCAGAGCATACTAGATTAAAATCAACATCTTGGATCAACTCAAGAGGCAAATGGGTAGCCAGTGTGGATCAGTACGTTGATATGACCTGGTGTTTCCTTAAAGCATTTTGATCTTCTAGTTTCTGCTCTACTTAGCTCTCACATTACGCATCTGGGGGAGCAGCCGAATAGGAAGGCTTAGAGGTTCAACTGCATCTTTAGAGAAATACAGAAATAATATGAGATTGATATTTGGGAAATGAAAATTGTTATACATTGAGGGGAAAAAATAATCTGAAGGCCAAGTGCTCAGTGAGTCAGAAAAATTTAGGGAGTCGTAATGTTAGAGCCTGTGAACTGGAAACTAGATATGAATTCATAACCTACAAGGGTAAAAATGACGGCAAGAAGTCAGTAAACAGCGTCAGTGTTATTTTGGGAGGATGAAGGAAGGTTATTACGGACCAGACAGCCTGAATAGCTTATGTTCTAGGCATCGAGTTAAAGAGGACAAACAAATAGAAGAGAATTTGGTGAAGGGTGACAACGATGATTAAAAGCTGAGATGGACTGAAATAGTTTTTAAAAAAGCCTATGTATTTCTTTATAAAGGCATGTATTGTGTAACAGGATCATGAGAGTTTAAAGGTATTTATTGACTTTAAACGTTATGGGCAGATTATCATGAACATCTAACCATATAGATATAACCATATAGATATAACAAATTGGCATAAACACCATGGAGTTATCCAGAATGAGCATTTGATTCATGTCTCGCCTACCTTTTATTGCCCCACTCTGAAACCTTGTCTGAAGGAACCATTAGACAGGATCTGCTGAGGAAGGACTACGATATTTTGGCTCTTTTTCTAACTCTAACTTCTATGAATTTTACAATACCATGAAAACACTTCCGTAAGATTTTGGCAAAATATTTACAATTTCTTCAATAACACTGCTCATGGAACAGGAGAAATGGAAAGCAATCACTTAGTAACTGCAGAGAGACAAGCAGGAAGGAGGAGAAACAATTGCTTACTATGCTGTTTGTGATGGGGAAAAAAAAATCTGAGTTTAGCTATTAAATAGCCTGTTGGGAGCCGAGAATGGCACATGTCAGAGGAACATGCTGCTTCCCATCACCATAGAGAAGAAATGGTACCTACACAGTCTGGCTGTTGGTGTGATGAAGTACAGCTATAACATCAGCAAGCATGTGACCGGCGGCTTGTGGGAGACAAGCACCCGGGGATAAAAAGGAACCTGGCACAGGCCTTGGGCTTCTGGCATCACTAGTTACAGGTCTGCCAAGATGCTTTGGGAAATGTTTTAATTCAAATGCCAAGTCTATGTCAACGAAGTCTCTGGTTTGACCTGCTGGGAGTCCAGAGTGGGATGGATAGGTGCTCATTTAGGAGAGCATTAGGTGAATTAGATGGTGGTTTTATTAAAAAAAAAAAACATCCTGGGGGTTTAAATCTGTATATGTCCCCACTTACAAGGGAAATTCATGGTATAAGCTGCAGGATATAGGACTCTCATAGCATGTTACTAGTGATTGGTAAATGCAGGAAAAGGCAGAGAGATCTTCAGGCAATTACTCAACATATCAAAACTAGAGAACATGAAGAAAAAAGGCCCAGCATTTTTCCCTTCCTCCCCCTCAGCATACTGGCTGGCCACTTTGACTATAAATTCAATATAAGGCGGATTAAGAAGCTGATCTGAATTATTTGAATGTATTTTCTTGCAAAACTATCATGACAGGAAAACAATTTTTTTGAACCCAAAGTAGGAAAAATAAAGGGATGACACCGAATAAAAAATTAAAACATTGTTGTCCCTCGATGTGAAAATATTTCTGTTAGTGTGTGGGCCCCGATTGGCTAGAGATGAATAAAAGCTTTTCTGATGGGTTACAAAAACATGAATCCAGAAGATCAGAAGAATTAAAACGCCCCAAGAACAACGTGAAGGTATTTGACGTTTCTTCAGTGGCAAAGGCGGGTATGTATGTATCCGTATGTAAAGCCCAGTTTCCTCAGAGGCTACTTGGCAGTTAGTTTGCTATAACATCATGCTAATAAAAGCAAAGTCTTTAAGTTCACCGTCCTCCCCCCGCCCCACCCCCACCCCCATTCCCCTAGCGGACTCTCCTTCGGGAAGTGCATTATCAGAAAAGGAAACACTAGCTGGACAAGGGCTGGGGTTCTGGAGAAGCTCTGGAGGCTGAAGCCAGGGAACCTGGGACGGGGAGGTGGGTGGGGCCAGGCTGGGTGGGGCCCCGTGTACCATCCTGCGGAGTTTGGGCCCCATCTTGCTCGAGGGATGGAGATCCAGGGGAGGAGTTTGTGCTGGGGAACGGCAACATCTGGGTTGATTTTTAGGCAGGTCACTCTACCTGAAGCATCAAGGGAGGGAAAGAAGGGACAAGGACTAGAGAGAAGAGGGCCTGGCTATTCTGATGCAAGTAGGCTGCTGCCCCAAAAGACGAGCCCAGCCCGACTTAAGGCGCGGGCCCGCAGCGGGCTGGACCAGCCGCCGTCCCTGTCGGCGGGATCAAGAAGGACACTGGGAGGGAGGCACGACGGTGCTAAGTCTCTGTAGGGCGACTCAGAGCACAGGACAGGCTCTGCCGAGGTCCTTTACTCATCACCTCTCGCCGCCCCACCCCCACCCGCGCCCCAGCATCCTTGCAACCAGTTGAATCAATTCACAGTTCAGGAGCCCGGGGAACGGAATTAGTTTTTGTCTGTGAAATAGGTCTGCCCCCGTGGGGAAGCCCAGAGGGGAACGTCCGGAGGGCTTTTTCCAGAGCTGGGTGGGAGGGGAACGAGTCCGGTGCGCCGGTCGGGGGCAGAAGGGAGGTGCAGAGGCCGAGCCCTCGAGCCCCAGACCTTCGCCCCCGGCCCCGAGGCCTCCGCGGTTGTTGCCCCTGGGGCGCCGGGCGGGTGATTGGCAGTTGCCGCAGCTCTAGAGGACCCGGGTATCCAGGACCCGTGGCCGCCTCCGGTTGCCGTCCGCTGTCTCCGCAGCTAGGTTCCCGCGGCCCCATGACCTGGCCACGGCTAGCCGCGACGGCGACGACCAAGGTCCCGAGGCCTACGGTGGGCAGCGCCGGGCCTGGAGGAGACGGCCGCGGGCGGGGGCGTCCGGGCTGCCCCCTTCAGGAGCTGCCCCTGGTTGCACCGCCACTGTCATGGGCCGGCCGCCCCTGCCCGCCGTGCGCTTCCTCTCGGTGCCGCAGGCCTCGGCAGAGAGTCTGGGGGTGCTGCAGCGGGGCCCGGCACGCGACCGTCTCTGGGGTCTGGGGAGACCCGGCTTCATACCCCGCCCGCCCTGGGCCGCGAGACCCTCGGGAGGCGCCCCCGCGAGGCCAGAGAGCAGCGGGCTCCCGCCGCTTCCCCTTTCCCTGAGGCCAAGGTGGGCGCCCCGGCCCGGCTCCGGGAGCCTGGTTCGCGCGTGATGAGCACTCCGACCCCCGGCGAGGGGCGGGGAGGGTGCCCTGAGTCTCTGCGGAGAGCGCCCCGAGCCTCTGAGGCGGCCGCCCCGTTACCTCGGGGTTGGTGCCCCGTGGCCCGGTGGGCGCCCGGCCCGCGCGGGTTATTTTTGGCGCCCGCTGCGGCGCGTGTGCCGGGGCGTGTTTTCCTTCCCCAGGTACTGGGAGCCGGGCCCCGCCGCCGCCGGAGCTGACTTGTGTCTCTCTCTCTTCTCTCCCCTGCAGGAATCTTCCGATAATTCTGCCGCCACGACTTGAACCGTGCGCGAGGCGAGCTCGAAACAAACAGCACATCTAAATTAAAAAAAAAAAAAGCGGAAGAAGCGGCCGAGGAGGCGGCGGCGGGAGGAGGAGGAGAGGAGGAGGGGCCGCGCGCGGCGGCCCGAGGCGGCGGCGGGGACGCGGGGACGCGGGGACGCGGCTTTGTGCTGGCGGGTCGTGGGGCGCCCATGGCGGAGTGCGGCCGGGGGGGCGCCGCCGGCGGGGCCCTGCCCACCTCCCCGGGCCCAGCCCTCGGTGCCAAGGGCGCCCTGAAAGCTGGAGCCGGAGAAGGCGGCGGCGGCGGCAGCGGCGGCGGGGGAGGTCGCCTCGGCCACGGGCGGGCGCGCTATGACAGCGGCGGGGTTTCCAACGGAGACTGCAGCCTCGGCGTGTCTGGGGACGAAGCCCGAGCCAGCCCCGCCAGGGGACCCCGCGGCGCCGCGCTCGCCCCGACCCCCAGCCCCGCCGCCTGCCCCCTCCCGCGGGAGAGCAAACCCGGCGGCCTGCCCCGCCGGAGCAGCATCATCAAGGTAGGTGAGAGAAGGGCGCTTATCGTCCACCCCCAGCCTTTCCCGGGGTCAGTTTCCCAAGAGGGGAGCAGTGGTGGAAGGAGGGGGTTGTAAGAGGAGTCCCCTGCTAACGGGAACCACGGGTGCATGGGTTCTTGGGGTGCTTGAAGGGATTGGATGCAAACGGCATTTGGAAAGAATGGAGAGGTGATCCTTAATGTGCAGGGGGAGCTGTGCTCAGACGTTTCCAGTTGAACTTGGGGCTGTCACCTCTCCCAGGACTGGCCTGGAATTATGGCCTGCACCTGGCTGGGCAGGACATTCTCTTTTGTGGTAGCTTTGGCTGGTAACAGACGGCCTGTAACGTGTCTATTGTATGTTAAAGACAGTGGTTATGTGAAAACGTTTTCTTAAAAATCCCAAGGGGGTGAACAGGCTTATTTAATAGGTTTCTTCTGACCTGTATCTAGTTGCCTCTTGCAATTGGTGATATTTGGAGGGTGCAAAATCTCTGGTCACTCACTCACACGGAGAAATGGAGTAGGTTTCTGAACACAAATGAAGATTTCCGCTTTCTTAGGCTCAAAAGCACTGAGACATTACAGTTCTGCACAATTTAATCTTTTCCTTGCTGCAGTAGGCAGGCCTCCAGTTCTGTGGAAGTTCTTTTGAGCAGTTTGCTTGGTTTTGATATCTTTTGCATAGTGATACTTAGCAGCAGAAAGTCAGCAATTGTTTTGTGCATTTCATACTCAAGAAGTAATATTAGGAACTCCTCTGAGTTTGTGGTGGTTTCATTCTAATACTACATTTTGTTCTGCCGTGTAAAAATACTTCTTGTGACATGAAGTGAAAAAAAAATAGTTGATGAGCTAAGAAGAGCGGAGCCTTAGGCAAGAGGAGCTCATTCTGCTTAAGTTCAGAGCAAGTATGAAAACATTGCTTTTTGAAAATCAAGGGGTTACCAGGACAGTGAGCAGCAAAGCACATTGACAGGGCTACACCCACCCTTCCTGTGGCTGATAACCCATGGGAGAGAGGGCAAAACAGGCCACAGTTTTGGCACTGGTGGTATTTCAAATTTCATTGGACCTACAGAAATCTTCTGAGTACTCTGTAGTGTCTCATGGTGTTATCAGCTTCTGCAGTAATCTCGTGAAATATACCACCTTCCTATCCTCTGTAACAGGCAGTTGTGAAACTGCTTTTCGCTTTGTCATCTGTTTGTACAATTTATGTCTGGGCAAGGGCTCAAGTGAAGGGCTTAAAGATCAAGTGTGTTAACTACCTGCAGTAGGCGAGAGTTTAAGGAAAGTAACATTTTTTTGCTGCATACCTGGCTTTTAAAAAGTGACTTAGATTTTCTTTTACTCTGTAGCTTCTGTTTCCATGGAAGTTGCTATCAACTATGTGTGATCATCAATCCTACTAACAGTTATGTGTCAACTCTGTTTTTATTGGTTACCTAATATTTGTATTGATACTGCATTGTGGTTTTAATGAAATTTGAGGTGAAATTTCAGAGAAGATACCAGCTTACCTAATTTTAATTCTTCTTACCCAATTTGTTGGAGAGCCTATTTTTGTACCTTAAAAAGAAAAATCAAGTTTTATTGGTATTCACAGTGGGATTCACATTGTTAACTTATTTAATTAAAACAGCTATTTTAATTTTATATTCAGAATAGGAATAAGGATGATTTGCCAATATTTCTGATATGTGGAATTATGAAATTGTTGGTAGATATCATTTCTTCATTGAAGATTCTAGAGGCACATGGGGGTAATCATTAATTATTCAGCAATCACTGGTTTTTGAATTTTGAAACTTTGAAAGTTATCTTTGTCATTTATTTTTTCCCCTAATGAAGGCAGTTGGTTTCTTGTTCAGAGTCATATTGCTGGATACACATTGCCAGGAACATATTAGGGGTTCAATAGATTGCTTCCTGAATGAATGGAGGAATGATAAGGAAGCACATATTTTTATCTAAGTCCTGTTAATTTCTAAAATTGGTGGCTTGGTGTTTAGTAGTCTCATATCTTGTTCATTTTCTTATACCTCCTAAGATGACTTGATTTACTCCTTTTTCTTTCCTCTTTGTTAATGTGTATTTTCTTAAATACACTTTGAAATGGAAATAGTGTTGAAAGTTGATCAAGCCTGGGTTATAGGAAAGGGGTATGCTATATTTAAGTAGGTAACTATTTGGTATATTTCCCCTTGCTTTGGTGCCTTGAGGTTCAAGATTTTAGAAACTTAGTGTGGTATTTACTGTAGACATAACAGTATCAAGACAATATTCTAATAGAATAAAGGGATCTTTAACATAAAATTTCATTAACCAATGAATAGTGCACAGACATTTTTGTCACACGAATGGCAGAAATAATTTCACCTTTGTTAAAAAACAGTAAAAAAAAAAAAAAGCTTAGTAAAAAAGCAATAGTGACATCTTTTCATTAGTTTCCTTATGTTCTTTTTGGATATAAGGGATGAGTTCAGTCAGGTGATGAAAAGATAGAGGCAGGAGTGGATGGGTAAGCAAGGTGATAATTGGGGGCTTGAGGTCACGGCAGGGAATTTCTGGCTAAGGAAGAGAGGCCAGTGTTTATGAGGTTGCTTTAGTTGAAATGATGGGCTTGTGAGCTATGCCTGTTTCCTAGCTTTCATCTTCATTACTGTCTTGACATTCCTCTTGTATGGGGATCCCCAAGTCAGAGGATGAAATAACAGCCCATTTGTGATAAGCAGTGGGCACAGAAAGGGGGTTATTGCTGAGATGCAGGACATATGTAGAGATACACTGTGGGCTGACCAGAATTATATTTCTCATTTAAAATCATTTCTTTGGAACTCCATCTGTTTTGTAAATGTGTTGAGTAAGAAATTGTTGTAAAACTACATTTACTGCCAAAATAGTTGCACAGATCTATACTAAAGGAACTCCTTGGTTATGGGAACAGTGTTGATGAAGATTCAGAGTGAGGAGCCTTATAGAATCTTTTACAAATACGGTGAGAAGAGAAATAAATCATGGAACTCATCACCTGACTTCTCTACTTTTCCTTAGGTAACTGGAAATAATATTACACTTTTTAGATTATTTACTAAGCCCATTACCAAGTCTTTAGGGAAGGAGCCATTATCTTTGTAATCTTAAGTAATCTAGTAAACGAAAACATCACTTTCATTTTCTCTTTCCATATTTCATTTCATCACACCATTAAGTACAATCCACGCTTTCATTTGAAACAGCTAATTTGGGGGGCGCCTGGGTGGCTCAGTCGGTTAAGCGTCCGACTTTCGCTTAGGTCATGATCTCGTGGTTCGTGGGTTCAAGCCCCACGTCGGGCTCTGTGCTGACTGCCAGCTCAGAGCCTGGAGCCTGTTTCAGCCTGTGACTCCCTCTCTCTCTGACCCTCCCCTGCTCACGCTGTCTCTCTCTCTCCTAGAAATAAATAAAAATATTAAAAAAAAAAAAAAAGAAACAGCTAATTTGGTCAGTTGTTTAGGTGACATCTATTTTTTTTTTTACTAATGCCTCAATCCTTTAACTCAAAGACTTGATCTAAAAATGTCAAGTAGCATTTAGGCCTTAGATTTCTTTTTCATTTTAGAAAGAAATGAAGTTAAAATGCCCATTAGTTTCGATGGTTTATTTTAATTAAAACTAATTGAATATTGTGGTTGGTATATTTAAAAAGGTGATATAATTTGCATAAAGTAAAACTCACTCTTGTTGATGTTCAGTTCTGTGAATTTGACAAAAAGACACATTCATGTAACTACCGCCACAATAAGAATGTAGAATAATTCCATTGCCCTCAAAAAATTCTCCTAGTCCTTTTGTGTCTTCCCCTCTTCCCATGCCCGGGCTGTGGCAACCACTGATCTTGGGTACTTTTTTAATAAGTAGGAACTAAGCCATTGCATTTTTGGTAGTTAAGAGTAATAACAGCAGGTGCCAGTTATTAAGCACTATGTGCAAAAACACATGGGAAATGCTTAATATAATTCTGTGATATGGTCCTGCCCCCTCCAGGGAGACTGAAGAAAACCAGAGTTCAGAGAGGTTAACCACTTGCCTAATGTGCCAGAGCTGGTTTACCCCATTTTGGTAGGCTGCACTCCACTGCTCCCCAGATTACACCGACAGTTTTAAATTTTCTGTATAATTAAGGTAGCACTGGTGGTTTGGAATGCCGCATTCAATTTTTTGCTCTAAATGTAGGGGATATTGGAGGGAATCAAAAGGCTCCATTCCTTTGGCAGAAGAAGCTGAGAGATAATATAGACAGGCAGCTGTAGTTACCTATTGTGGCTGCTTGACCAGAGCCTCCACCCTCATTGGGACAATGGTGTGATCTTGTCTAAGGCAGCCCTTATTTTTCTTAATATCATTATGTCATTATCACAGTATCATAGTGTGTAGGGGAATCCCTTTTACTGCCTTTATACCAACATATATATTCCTGTGTATCAATGCTGAGCCCCAAGGTAGGGAAGAAGCAGACGTTTGCATCTATTATGCGTATTTAATCAAAATAATAAAAATGTACATATGGGTATTATATTGGCCTCTGATTTAAATAAACTAGCCTTTTTTTTTTCTTTTTTTTTTTAACATTTATTTAGTTTTGAGAAAGAGAGAGACAGAGCACGAGCTGGGGAGGGGCAGAGAGAGAGGAAGACACAGAATCTGAAACAGGCTCCAGGCTCTGAGCCGTCAGCACAGAGCCCAACACAGGGCTGAAACCCACAGACCACAAGATCATGACCTGAGCTGAAGTCGGATGCTTAACCGACTGAGCCACCCAAGCACCCCTAAACTAGACGTTTTGCAGGCAAAAGAAGGGTTGTATTTATCAGTTCTGCAAGGATAATAGGTACTCAATAACCATTTCTTGAGTTGGATCTTAAAAATAATGTCTGCATTTGGCTTTAGATTTTTTTGTTTGTTTATTTGTTTCTTTGCTTTGAGTGGAGGGAAGGGAGAGACAACTGTATGCCCAGCAAACGTATGGGCATATCCTAAATATTAAACAAACAGTAATTGGATCCCAAAGTGAGTTGGTGTGAATAGATAGGCAGACTGGATCATTTAGGTCAGAAAAATCTAATGCCCAATCAGCAACTCTCCACTTCACTTTGTACTAATGCATTTTGGGCCACACAGGGTAACTGTTGAAAGACCAGGGCGTGGCTGCTTGTCTCAGCCCACTCAAAGAGCTTTTGTCACAATTCAGAGTTCGGTTTGCAGGAGCAGTTAGAGGGTATTAATTTTCATGCCCTAAAAATTACTTGCTCCCTTTCTTGTTTTCCAGCCTCTCCTCCAAACAGTTGTTTGATCTGTGGTTTTTTTTTTTTCTTTTTTTCTTGTTTCTTCACCAAATCCATATAGACAACTGACAGGAAAGTGTTTATTTTATTTTTTTTAATTGCTGATCTTGGTCACTCAAGTCATTTTCTTAGAATGCTCTCTCCCAGAATCTGTTCAGTTCCTTTTATAGTTCTGTGTCTTCTGCAAAAGTGCTAAACTAGACTGTTCTTTTCTTTCTTTTTTTAAATACTTGAGTTACCCATTCTTCATTATTCAACAAAATAGGGCAGTGTTATCTACAGCCTAAATGCAGATATAAATGAAGTATGAACATTCATATTTTCTCTCCAGACTTTATTTTTTTTTTTACTTGCTTTCTACTTTTCTTTTTTTTTCTTTCTTTTTTTTTTTTTTTCCAATAGTTTATTGTCAAATTAGTTTCCACGTAACACTCAGTGCTCATCCCCAAAGTGCCCTCCTCCATGCCCATCCCCCCTCCCCCCCACATCCATCAGTCCTCAGTTTTTGTCAGCATTCAAGAGTCTCTCATGGTTTGCCTCTCTCCCTTTCCCCCACCATTTCCGCCCTTCTTCTCCCCCTTGTTCCTCCGTCAAGTTCCTCCTAATCCTCCTATACGTGCAAACATATGATATTTGTCCTTCTCTGCCTGACTTATTTCGCTCAGCATAACACCCTCAAGGTCCATCCATGTTGCTACACATGGCCAGATTTCATTGTTTCTCATTGCCATGTAGTATTCCATGGTATAGATAAACCACATCTTCTTGATCCATTCATCTGTTGATGGACACTTAGGCTCTTTCCATGTTTTAGCTATTGTGGAGAGTGCTGCTATGAACATTGGGGTACATGTGCTCCTATGCCTCAGCATTTCTGTATCCCTTGAGTAAATTCCTAGCAGTGCTATTGCTGGGTCATAGGGGAGTTCTATTGTTAGTTTCCTGAGGAACCTCCACACTGTTTTCCAGAGGGGCTGTACCAGTTTCCATTCCCACCAACAGTGTAGGAGGGTGCCCGTTTCTCCACATCCTCGCCAGCATCTCGAGTTCTCTGATTTGCTCATTTTAGCCACTCTGACTGGTGTGAGGTGGTATCTCAGTGTAGTTTTGATTTGTATTTCCCTGATGAGGAGGGATGCTGAGCATCGTTTCATGTTTCTGTTGGCCATCTGGATGTCCTCTTTGGAGAAGTGTCTCCAGACTTTATTTTATACATATATATTCAAGAATAGGTTCTCTATTTCTTATTAATACCAAGTTCTGGCTGTCATCTACGAGACCTCTAGATTAGTTTGGTTACCTTTTTATTTTGTATTAATGGGATTCTGCAATGCAAGGGTTGTTCAGATATTTTTACCAGTTTACCAGAAACTGTGTGTTTGCAAGCTGCCTGACCAGCTTTTTTCTACTAATAATTGTGGTGGATCGAGAGGGTTGTGCTGGGCATAAGAGTGCTGAGTAGTGGCTCAAACAAATCACAGCCACCAGGGAAGTTTCAGGAGTACCTATTTTCTTTATGTCAGAATAATTGCATAGCTTTAGGGTGCTCAGAGCATATAATTAATCACTGAGCTTTCGTGACAATTATGTGAGTGGTTCAGGCTGCTGGCAGGACTCTTGGCTGCTGGCTAGTTCCCAGTGGTGGAGAAGGGCAGGTGGCTAGGCACCGCTGGCCACCAGGGCTTGGTCACCTGGCAGGGGCAGTTATGTAAACTGTGTTTGAGCTGATATTCTCAGCTGGGCTGCACTTGGGTCACAAGCTACATGTCTGGATTATTCAAGAGGCAGAATAGTGGCAAGAAAAATAGAGGTTGTGGAGTGAGGTGCTTGGATCAGACTCTGGTTCCCTTGCTTCCTTTAGCCTTGGGCAAGGTATTTAAGTCTGTGTGTCTAGTTACATAGTCTCTAAAATAGAAAAAAAAATTAAATCCCCTCTCATAGCGTTGGGATGAAGATTAAATGAGATGATGTGTATGTGACATAGAGCAGAGTATGGTGCCTAAGAAGCAGTCCGTAAACAGTACCTACTATGTTTGTTTTTGTCATTTTTAGTTTCTCTTAGAGTTTATCCTGAGTTGAGCAAACTCACTTAGTTCCATTTGAGTTGGAGATCTGCCATGCCTGTTTTGGAAGTTTTGTCTTTTGAAATATGCAGAATATACCCAGAGAAATTTCTCAGACATATTCTAAAGATGCTTTCAAAAATGATTTGTTTTGGTGCTTTTCTGAATCGGATGCGTCAGTACAACTGTCACAAACCTCAGTCACCCCAGCTAAGTGATTGGAAGGTACTGAACATCATTTTCATTAAGCCAAGCGCCCATACATCTTGATTTGCCCAATCTAGATTTACACCTTTTGTCCTGACAAAATTATTAAGAGTGCGTCCTTTCCCTCTGAAAGGCGTCCTGGTTTGGATGATAAATAATGTGGTCACCCTACTGATCTGCTATGCTGAAGCCCCGTGTGACTGTTCTCCACGCCCAACTTAGCCTTTAGATTTACACCTCTTTTCTCAGCCTGTGTGCTTCCCTCCTCTCTGTCATCTTCAAAGTCTTCCTCAGGTAATCACTTCTCAGAATGAATTGTTCCTTTCTCTGCTTCCAACCACCACTCAGTATCTCTATACAGTCCTGTTTCTTTTTGCCTCTCAGGTAACTTGATCATATTCAGCAAGAGTTTGTGAAGACATCTAGTTTAATGTCTTGTGGAAAGCATGTTTTTAAGTATATACTTGTTGAATAGACATGGATGCTGTAACTTAGGGGTTCCAAGAAGATATTATTTAGCCTTCAACTGTTTTTTTTTAATTGAGGTAACATTAGTATAAACATTATATTAGTGCCAGGTGTACATCATAATAATTTGATGTTTGCATGCACTACAAAGTGATCATCACAATTAGTCTAGTTGCTGCCAGTCATCGCCAAACAGTGGGTCCCCTTTACCTGTGTTGCCCACCCCGAAGCCTGTTCCCTGCTGATAGCCACCAGTCTTTTCTTTGTATCTAAAAGCTTTGTTATGTAATGTTTGTTCTTTTGCTTTTTGAATTCCACATATAAGTGAAATTCTCTGGTAGTTATTTGTCTTTCTCTGTCTGACTAAATAAGTCACTTATCATAATAACTAAGCATAATTCAAGGTCCATTCATGTTGTCACAAATGGCAAGATTTCATTCTTTTTTATGGCTGCATAGAGTTCTGTTGTATAAACAGTACCTTCTTTATGCTTTCGTCCATCAGTGGACATTTAGGTTGTCTCCGTATCTTGGCTATTCTAAGTAATGCTGCATTGAGCATAGAAGTACATATATCTTTTCATGTTAGTGTTTTTGTTTTCATTGGATAAATGCCCAGAAGTAGGATTACTGAATCATATGGTAGTTCTGTTTTTAACTTTTTTTGAGAAGCCTCTATATTGTTTTCCATAGTGGCTGCACCAATTTGTATTCCCAAAAACAGTAGTGTGCAAGGGTTCCCTTTTCTCCATGTCCTCTACAGCACCTGTTATTGCTTATCTTTTTGGTGATAGCCAATCTCACAGGTATTCTGTCCTATCTCATTGTGGTTTTGATTTACATTTCCCTGATTACTAGTGATACTGAACATCTTTTCATGTGTCTGTCTGTTGGCCCTCTGTATGTCTTCTTTGGAAAAATATCTATTTAAGTCCTCTGCCCGTTTTTTTATTTGGATTATTTTGTTGTTGATTTTCACTATTGATTATATGAGGGTTTTAAAAAATATATTTAAGATATTAACCCCTATCCGATCTATCATTTGGAAATATTTTCTGTTATTCACTAGGTTGCCTTTTCATTTTGTTGATGCTTCCCTTGGCTGTGTACAGGTGTTTGAGTTTGATGTCATCCCACTTGTTTATTTTTGTTTTTGTTGCCTTTGCTTTTGGAGCTGGATAAAAAAATAAATAACACCGAGACAAGTGTCACAGAGCTTATTGCCTATGTTTTCTTCTAGGAGTTTTATGCTTTCAGGTCTTATGTTTAACTCTTTAGTCCATTTTGGGTTAATTTTTGTGTATGGTATAAGATAGTGGCCTAGTTTCACTTTTTTGCATGTGGCTGTCCACTTTTCCCAGCACCATTTATTGCAAAGACTGTCCTTTCCCCATTGTGTATTCTTGGCTCCTTTTTCGTATACTGATTAACCATATATGTGTGGCTTTATTTCTGGGCTCTCTGTTCTGTTCTTTTGATCTGTGTGTTTGTTTCTGTTTTGATGATTATAGCTTTATAGTATAGCTTGAAATCAGGGAGTATGATACCACTAGGTTTGTTCTTTCTCAAGTTTGCCTTGGTCATTCGGGGTCTTTTGTGGTTCCATACAAATCTGAGAATTACTTGTTCTAGTTCTGTGAAAAATGCCATTGCGGTTTTGATAGTGATAACATTCAATCTGTAAAATGCTTTGGGTAGTATGGTTATTTTTGTAAAAAATTTTGTTTTTTTAAAAAAATTATTTATATTAGAAAGAGCAAGTGAGCACCAGTAGGAGAGGGGCAGAAAGAGAGAGGGTGATAGAGAATCCCAAGCAGGCTACTTGCTGTCAGTGCAGAGCCCAACCCGAGGCTCCGTCTCACAAACCGTGAGATCATGATCTCAGCAGAAATCAAGAGTCTGAGGTGTAACTGACTGAACTTCCTAGACCCTCCTGGTGGTACGGACATTTTAGTAATATGAGTTCTTCCAACCCATGAGCATGGAATGTTTTTCATTTATTTGTATCTTTTTTCGATTTCTTTATTCAGTGTCCTACAGCTTTCAGTGTACAGGATTTTCACTTCTGTGGTTACGATTATTTTTAAGTATTTTATTCTTTTTGATGCAATTGTAACGGGATTGAAAAATCTTTTTATGATAGTTCATTATTAGTATATAGAAATGTAACAGATTTCTGTGTATTCATTTTGTATCCTACAACTTTGCTGAATTCATTTATTCTAACAATTTTCAGTAAAGTCTTCATGTCATCTGCACATAGAGACAGTTATACTTCTTTGTTTTTAATTTGGATGCTCCTTCTTTTTCTTGTCTACTTGCTCTGGCTAGAATTTTCAATACTGTGTGAAATAAAAGTGGCAAGAGTGGGTATCCTTGTCTTCTTCCTGATCTTAGCAGAAAAGCTTTCAACTTTTCATTGTTGAGGATAAGGTTAGTTATGTGTTTGTTAAAAATAGCCTTTATTGGGTTGAGATATACATTACATCTATACCAGCTTATTGAGAATTTTTTTTCATAAATGGATGTTGGATTTTGTCAGGCACTTTTTCTGCATTTATTAAGATGATCATATAATTTTTCTCCTTCATTTTTTAAAGTGGAGTATCATGTTGATTGATTTGTGGATGTTTAATTAACTTTACATCCCTGGAATAAATCTCACTTGATCATGGTGTATAATCCTTTTAATGTATTCTTGAATTTGGTTTGCTAATATTTTGGTGAGCAGTTTTGCCTCTCTGTTCATTAGGGATATTGGCCTGTAATTTTCTTGTGGTGCTTGTTAAGTTTTGGTATCAGGGTAATGCTGGTCTCATAAAATGAGTTTGGAAGCATTGGTCTCTCCAGATTTTCTATTTGTTCATGATTCAGTCTTGAAAGATTGAATGTTTCTAGGGATTTATCCATATCTTCCAGAGTTGTCAACAGTTCAATAGTTTGTTGGTATGTAATTATTCATAGTAGTCTCTTATGATGCTTTGTATTTCTATGGTATCTGTTGTAACTACTCTTTCATTTCTCTTATTCATTTGTTCATTCATTCATTCATTTATATTTTTAGAGAGGGAATGAAGGCAGGGGAGAGGGGGAGAGGAAGAGAGGGAACCTTAAGAAGGCTCCATGCTCATCACAAAGCCTGACGTGGGGCTTGATCTTATGACCGTGGGATCATGATGTGAACTGAAACCAAGAGTCAAATGCTTAGCCGACTGAGCCACCCAGATGCTTCTCTTTCATTTCTGGTTTATTTGAGTCTTCTTCTTTTTTTCTTTGTGAGTCTAGCTAAAGATTTGTCAGTTTTGCTTATCTTTTCAAAGAACTGCCTCTTAGTTTCTTTGATAATTTCTAATTTTTTTTGGTTCCTATTTCATTTATTTCTGCTCTGATCTTTATTAATTTCTTCATTCTACTAACTTTGGGCTTCATTTTGTTCTTTTTTTGTCTCATTCCATTGGGGCAAAGTTAGATTATTTATTTGAGATTTTTCATGTTTCTTGAGGTAGGCCTGTATCACTACCAGCTTCCCTCTTAGAACTGTTATTTGCTGCATCCCTTAGATTTTGGATTATTGTATTTTCATTTTTCTTTGTTTTAAGGAATCTTTTGATTTCTCCTTTGATTTCTTTGTTGACTCATTGGTTGTTCAATAGCTTGCTGTTTAATCTCTATATATTTGTGATTTTTCCAGTTCTTTTCCTTGTAATTGATTTCTCCTTTTATATCATTGTGGTCAGAGAAGATGCTTGCTGTGATTTCAGTCTTCTTAAATTTATTCTGACATATTGTGGCTTAACATGATCTATCCTGGAGAATGTTCCATGTAAACTTGAGAAGAATGTGTATCCTGATGCTTTTGGATAGAATGTTTTGCATGCATCAATTAATATATCTCTATATCCATCTGGTCTATCCATCTAAAATCTATTATCCATCTGGTCTAAAGTGTTGTTTAAGGTTAGTGTCTCCTTATTGATTTTCTGTCTGGATGATCTATCCATTGATCTAAATGGTGTATTAAAGTCCCCTACTATTAGTGTATTACTGTCAATTTCTCCCTTTAGTTCTGTTAATATTTGCTTTATATATTTGGGTGCTCCTGTTTTGGGTGTATTAATATTTACAAATCCTTTTGTTGGATTGGTACACTTATATTCATGTAGTGTACCCCCACTTTTTTTGTCTTTTATGATACTCTTTGCTTTAAAGTCTATTTCGTCTGATATAAGTATAGCTGCACTAATTTTCTTTTTTTCATTTATGTGGAAGATCTTTTTCTATCTTTTTACTTTTGGTGTGTGTGTTCTTAGATCTGAACTGAGTCTCTTATAGGCAACATATGGATGAATCTTATTTTTTTAAAATCCATTCAGCCACTCTGTCTTTTGATAGGAGAATTTGGTCCATTTACATTTGAAGTAATTATTAATTTTTAGATCCTGTTTCTTTCTTCTTTTGCTCTTTTCCTTTGTGGTTTGATGCCTTTCCTTAGTGTTATGTTTCAATTGCTTTCTCACTATCTTTTACGTATCTTCTCTAGGATTTTGCTTTGTGATTATCATGAGGCTCACTTACAACAGCCTGTCAAGCAATCTATTTTAAATTGATGGCAACTTAAATTTTAACACATTCTAAATTCTACATTTTTACCCTTGCTTCTTATGTTTTATGTTTTTGATGTCATATTTTATCTTTTTATTTTGTGTATCCCTTAACTAATTGTAGTTAATTTTACTAGTTTTATCTTTTAACCTTCATACTAGCTTTTAAGTGACTAATCCACTACTTTTTAAAAAAAATATTTATTTATTTTTGAGAGAGAGAGAGAATGAATGCAAGCAGGGGAGGGGTGCAGGAGGGGAGGGGACAGAGGATCTGAAGTGGGCTCTGTGCTGACAGTGGCAAGCCCAGTGAGGGGCTTCAGATCATGAACTGTGAGATCATGACCTGAGCCGGAGTTGGACTCTCAATGAACTGAGCTGGCCAGGCACCCTGTTAATCCACTACTTCTACTATATATTTATCTTTACCTGTTAGGTTTTTACTTTTATGGTTTCTTGTTATTAGTTGTTCACTTTTCATGTTAAAGGAGTCTCATTAACATTTCTTGTAAGGCCAGTTTAGTGCTGATAAAATCCTTTAGCTTTTGCTTATCTGGGAAACTCTATTTTCCCTTCAATTCTGAATGATGATCTTTCCTGGTAGAGTATTCTTGGTTGGAAGTTTTTTCTTTTAGCATTTTGAATATATCATGTCACTCACTTCTGGCATGCAAAGTTTCTGTTGAAAAATCAGCCGATAGTCTTATACAGATTCCATTTTATCTAAAAGTTGCTTTTCTCTTGGTGCTTTTAAGATTCTATCTTTTCCTTTTGACATTTTAATTATATTTCTTGGTGAGGATGTCTTTGGGTTTGTCCTGTTTGAAACTCTCCATGATTCCTGAACCTGGATTTCTCTTTCCTTCCTCAGGTTAGGGAAGTTTTCAATCTTTATTTTTTCAAATAAGTTATCTACCCCTTTCTCTCTTCTTCTGTGACCCCTATAATGTGAATGTTATTCTGCTTGATGTTGTTCCATTGATCCCTTAAGCTATATTTACTTTTTAGAATTATTTTTTTCTTTCTGTGGCTTTGTTTTGGTGAGGTCAATGGCCCTGTTTTCCAGGTTGGTGATTCATTCTTCTGCTTCATCTAGTCTGCTGTTAAACCCCTCTAGTGTATTTTTCAGTTCAGCTATTGCATTCTTCAGCTCCGTGGCCTGTGTTTGGTACTTTCTTGTATTTTTCATTTCTTTGTTGAAGTTCTCATTGTATTCATTCTTCTCCTGAATTTGGTGAGCATCTTCATGACCATTACTTATCAGGCTGTGGGAGAGTGCTGAGGGTGCAGCTCACATGTGGCATTAGTGATATTGGGGAAGAGCACTTGTGGCAGGCCATGCCCACCCCTTTAGAGATATAGGAGAAGAACACTGGGATGGGGCATACTGGCAGCTTTAGCAAGGCTGTATCCATGCATACCCACCTGAACTAGCAAGGTGGAGGGAGAGTGCGAAAATGGTGCTCACCAGTGCTTCTGTCCCCACAGAATCCCACCAGGTTCCTGCCCCTCTGACAGATGCTTTATGATTAGAAAATGAATCTCCTTCATGTATTATCCAGTTACCTTTCAAACTACTGCCTTTGTGTTGGTCCTAGGATGAGCAAATCAATACATAAGCCACTCAAAATGAGTATCTCAGATTCCCATTGACCCCTTGGGACCCCTGGACATAAGCCCTGTTTGTTTATTTTCAAAGCCAGACATTTTGGGGGCCTCATCTTTCCCATGCAGGTCCCAAGGTTTGGTGCGCCTGATGTGGGGAATGATGCTCTTACTCCTTGGGGAAAGGCTCTGGACCTGTGAAATTCCCCCCCACCCTCATTGTGGGTTGCTATGCTAGGCATGGAGTTTTTGGCAAGACCCTGTCTTTCTGCATCTTCTACCCATCTTGATGTGGTTCTTTTATTCCTTTCTGTGGAGGGGTTTGTTCAGCTAAGTTCTTTTCCAGCAGGAATTGTTCCATGTATAGCTGTAGATTTGGTGTTAAGTGGGAAGAGGTAGGTTCAGAATCTTCCTATGCTGCCATCTTGGACCTCCTCCAACTCCAGTTGGTTTTGATTGAATATAAAACTCAGTGGACTGTGTACTTCAAAGAAGAAATTTATTTCACATACACAATTTTGGAAACAATCAAACGGAAGGAAATACCTTCATTTAATTTAGATCCAGGAATTTGGTTGGTTCAAGAATTATTCTGCAAGATGTTAATATAAATGATCTGCCCCTTTTGTGCCCCTGAAATCAGAGTAGACCTTTGAAAATTTCTTTTGATTTATGTTCTGCTATCAAACTTGAAAAACCATGGCAAGAGATCTTTACTTTTTGTTAAAGCATTTAATCTCTTTTCTGGTATTTAGTTTCTTTAACTGATATATATAGTTTCTACTTAATTTTAGCCTATTTTTAAGGACCTGAATTACTTTTTATTGTCATTAATATTGGATTGTCAAAAGACATTCGTTGGGAGTGCTGTAGAATTAATAGTAAAAAAGAAAATACATAAAGAATGTAGAATACTAATAGGCAGAATTGCAGAAGTAGGATCTTTAATCCCTCAGCATATTTTGTCATACAGTGTTAGAAATTCTGCCTTTTGTTGCAACTCAAGGATTGGGTGTAGAAGGGAAGTGCTTTATATGCATCATCTCATGCAGGTCTCCCCACAGCCTGCAAGGAGACATTATCATTTCCTTTTAACAGACAGGGAAACTCATTCCTCAAGGTTTGGGAATTTCCAAGCAAGGTCACAGAAATTGTAAGAGCCAAAGCCCACATGAGACCAGGTTTAACTGACTTGAAAGCCCACACTTTGAACTACTCATCCCCCACTTTCTACTTTATCTTCTGACATGTATCTTTGACTTTCTCCTTTTTTCTCCTGTTTGCCTAAGGCATTCTGACTCCTTCATCATGGCCGTTTCTACCAGTCCTAAAAGAGATAAGTGATTTTTAGGAAATTTTGGCCTTTTGTGACTGAATCTTAGGATGAAGCCAATATGTGCCTAATCAACAAAAAGCCATAGTGATAGTCCTGTCCACCATAGATTTCTGTCTCATCCACAAAACTATAGATTTCTATCTCATTCACAAAGCCAGGATCTTGTCTTTTTCCTCTCTGTTAGCTTTGAGAAAGCAGATAGTAATTTGTAACAATTTGTTTTTAGGTGAGCTTCTTCTATTAGTATCTATCCCTATTACTGTTTTGGAATTGCAAGTAATTATGAAATTATAGAATGCATTAATCCTTACAACACATTACTAGAAAATTGGTATTCAGGTATTTTCATGGAGCAGGCTAAATATACTGATTTGTAAATGTTAATAGCCAGAAACCAAGCAGCTGGATTTAAAAGTAATTAATAATGTAGATTCATGGAATATTTAGAACGGAAAGAGATTATGTAAAATTCTTTTGTAGTTAGAGATACACAAGGCCATACTGATTAGTACATTTAGCTCCTGGCGATGGTTGATTTCATTTATTTGCATATTAGCATAACAGAATTGGAAAAAATTTGTTATGTAATACTGCAGTATATGAGTATTAATAGAACAAGAGATGTGGTCTTCCAAACAGCTATTTTTGAGAATTTGTTTTTTGCTATAGATAGCTGCACGTGTATGCATGCTATACTTGTGCATGTGTATACTCTGAAGACTGTTTATAAATAGTAACGATTAAGAGCAAATCAAATAATGTAGTGGTAGGTTGACATGAGTCCTGTCTTATAAGAGACTGATGGGTAGCAGGTGTCTGCTCTCAAAATTGAAAATGCCCAGGAAGGGGTTGGCTCTTTTTTATGAGCATTGCTGATGAAGCCTCTCTTGCTCTTGACCAATTAGTGTGGCCACAGAGGGATAAGTGACCTCATTGCAGTTACCATTAGAATCACAAGCCATATGACTCTCTCCATATGGTTTCCTGCTATCTTTTATTTTTCATTTTCCTTCTGAGCTCTGATATCCTGTGGGCATAGTAGATGTGATTTTTCAAAAGATAATATGGCTTAATGTTTCTTATTGAAGGAA
Source organism: Hyaena hyaena (assembly GCF_003009895.1). Classification (NCBI taxonomy): domain Eukaryota; kingdom Metazoa; phylum Chordata; class Mammalia; order Carnivora; family Hyaenidae; genus Hyaena; species Hyaena hyaena. The sequence goes on from NW_024081006.1 coordinate 731,485, forward strand.
ATGCAGTGATTAACTTAAATTTTTATTTCTAGCAATCCATGCTAATAGTCCATATAAATATCTAAAGAATTATTCAGATGTTTCATATTGGAATTCATAGAATTTCTGATATAATGCCAGTTTTAAGAATGTGTTTATCTTTGGAGTTTTCGATGGTTTGTTGAAAGAGATCTGTTCAAGGCTTTCTCTAGTTTATATGTATATCATAAATTTTTTATATATTATAAATAACCTTAGAAGTAGAATTGCTATGACCTAGGATATGTATATGTTTAGCTTTAGTAGATATTATCATGTAATTTTTCACCCACCAGGTTCTGGTTGTGCTAAATGCTTACTAACAATTAGTATGGTTATGTGGTAGTACCTTACTGTGGCTTTTAGGTTGCATTTCCCTGATAACTAATGATGTTGGACACACTTTCATATATTTTCTTCATCATTTGGATATTTTCTTTTGTTCAATACCCATTAAAAAAGTTGGGCTTTTATCTTTTAAAACATTGTAGGACTTCTTTACGTTTTCTGGATATGTCTTTTGTATGATACATATATTTAAGATGTTTTCTAGTATGTGAGTTGTATTTTCCCTGTCTTAAAGGGTGTCTTTTATTGAATGCCAATTCTTAGTTTTAGTGAATCCAGTTTATCAGTGTTTTCCTTTATGGTTATTATTTTTGTGTCATATTTAAGAAACCTTAGCTTAAGACCATGTAGATATTAATTTATTTAATTTTAGAACCTTTATTTTCACAGTTACATCCACAGTATATCTGGAATTTATTTTTGTGTATGGTGTGAGATATGGGTCAAGATTTTCTGTCCATATAAATATCCGTGAATTAATTCAGCACCATTTATTTGAAAATATCATTTCCCCCCACTGCATTGTATTGGCCCTTCATCATAAATCAAGAGACTGTGTATGTGTGGGTCTGTTTCTGGAATTTATTTTGTTATATCGGTTTATTTGCCTACCCTTCTATTCACACCACACTGTCTTTCTTACTAGTTATATAGCAAGGTATATACCCAAATGTGCTAGATTGAAAGATGTGTACAACAATGCTTATATGGCAGCATTAATTGTAACAGCCCCAAACTGGAAACAACTCAAAAGGCCATGTTGTAAAATAGCATATCATACAATGGAATATCATAAAGAAGAAAGAAAGAAAGAACCAAATGAACAGATAACTGCTATATGTACCATGCCAGTGTCTCAAGCATAATGTTAAGGGAAAGATATCAGAGGTAAAGCTAAGGGAAAGATACCAGAGATAAAGCAATACGTATAGTGGGATTCCATTTATGTAAGTGCATAAGCAGGCAGACTAATTTGTGGTGATAAACATCAGAATAGTGGTTACATTTGAGGCTAATGACTGGGAGGTGGAACCAATAGTAATTTTTGGGTGCTGCATGACAATAATTTTTGGCTGCTGGATCTGGGGATGACTTCAAGAGTGGGCACTTTGTAAAAATCCATTGCCGTGTATACACTCATGATTTTTCTGTAGGTACATTATACTTCAATAAATAGGTTGATTTGAACAAACCCATTGTGAAAATGAATCAAACTCCAGTACTTTATTGGCTGCTTCACTCTGCAGTAGGTGGCGGGCGGTGCCTTTCACAGTATGCTTCAGTCTGGTGATCAACACGTGTCTTTTAGCTGCAGTGGAGCATTTGTGCCGTGGTCAAACCTGGTGGGCGTCCTGAGCTGAGTGATGGTGCAGAGGGCAGGTAGAGGGACGGGCAGCCTGCTGGGGCAATGTGACGACTCTCTCTTTCGGGGCTGTATTGAGGGCACATAAGTATCTGGGCCTGTGTGGGAAGGTGACCCCGTGGTGAAGGGTGTCTTGGTCATTGGAGTCATTTTTACACTATTGTGATTGCTGGGAGTTTTCATGACTTGGTGTCGTGTTGAGCGTCTGAATCCCTTCAGGTGCGCTCAGAAAGTTTAATATTCGAAAGTGTGCTACTCATAGAAAACTTTGAGAACCACTCATTTGTGGAGCACCTGTTCTCTGCATGACAGTTTTCTAGATTGCGCTTTTTGATCTCAGAAGCAGTTAGCAAACAGAAACCAGTTTTCCAGGTCTTTAAGACAAAAGTGAGAGTTGGCTGATCACCTCTCAATGCCTAGAATCCCAGATGTCAGCATACGGTTTTAGCTTTACTGAACACTTACTGTCCCATCTGACTACTCTTCCAGGTGCGGAAAACACCAAATCTTTAGATGGGTCATTTTAGGACACCAGAATTAAATCTGGTTTCTAAAATTAATAATGTGTAGATCTACTCGAGTCCAATTAAATCAGAATTTTGGGGGATTTCCTAAAGTGCCCTGGGAGATTTTAAGGTGTAGCTAGGGTTAAGAACAGCTGTGAAGCCCTTCTCCTACGTTAGGTCTGTGCTGCGTTTAGCTCTGTTAGAGATGAGCAAGCGGGCAGCTCTGGGGTTCCGCAGGAGACAGACTCGGGGTGATCCTGTGGCTCGTGGGGTGCAGTGGGTAGGGCAAAACCTTCAGCTGCTTCTGAGGAGCTTTCCGTAAGGAGTTGAGCTGCCCTTTTTCTGAGGGGATAAAAAATACTGAAGAAGAGGAAAAATTCCTTAGTCAAATCTGGAGAAACAGAATTTTTTAAAGTATGAAATAGTCTATACTGTGTACTCATCAGAAGAATGTATTTTTGATCCAAGTAAGGGAGTATGTTGTGTCAGTTCTCCCTGCAAAGCCTGGGTTGATTATTTGGAGCCTTAATCTACCTGGATTTATCATTACTGTGCAGTACTACTTCCTCATCCATCTCTTGACTCTTTTCTATCCCTCATAAGACAAAGAACATCTGTGCACCTAGGACATTCTGCACGTGGAAGGAGAACCTCCCTGCTGGGAATATTTGACTGAGCCACGAGCACTATTTCTAGAGATTGGTGATTGTACATTTCAGATTTTGCTGAAAGGAGTCTTTACATTTCTTTTAAGCACCTCATCTTGTGTTTAGGTGGCAGTGTGCAGTAAAAATCCTTTTCAGGATTTTTTCGGGAGATTATAAATCGACACTTGTGAGAGAGGTATCTCTCTGTATGTGTAATTTTTGCTGGGAGGAAGAGAACCAATCCAGTGACGCTTCAGTGCACCCCATTGTGGCGAGCTGACAGTCTGGGCTGGTATGTCATGACCTTTGGGTGAACGTCTGCTTTCTGAATGCTGTGGCATTTTCTTCTTGCCACACAGCCCCTTGCGGTCAAGAAGAATGGCCATTGAGCTCCCAGAGCATCTGTAAAATATATTTTATTGGCTGCAAAGTAGTAACACGAAACTATCCAGTGTCGTGTAGTCATGGCCTTAAGTACACACCAAGTAACTTTTCTCCTTAACTTGGTTGCTCTGTTAGCACATCATCATCATTCACATTTATTCTGTCAGGTCAGTTTATTTCTCTTCCACATTAGCATGGGTGGATCTTCCAGCAGAGAAGCTTGTGTCCGCTCCTTCTGGGCAGACACTACAGAAGAGAAGAATCCGATAGGAGGGCCGAGTCTCTGGGACGCTGGTCTCTAGAGGCTGGAGGAGTCCCCACAGTTTGGCAGCAGAGGAGTGTTATGGTGCCTTCCTGATCATGATGAGGACCTGCTTATTGAGATATACAATTTAGTTTCCTTCTTTATAAGTGAAGAATGATAGAAATGAACTCTAACATTCTTTGGGGGGAAAGCCTATAATCTTTTTGTGAAAATTTGGTACTCTGTAGTATTTTCCAAGCAAAGAATCTATAAAGAAAAAATACTTTCCTACAACATAATTAGCCAGATCTTCTTATCCATCTTCTTTGATAGGGAAGACAGTATTGTTGAAGAATATTTTTAAATAGTCAAATAGCCCTTTTGTCCCAAAGAATAGCTGCTATTGATGAACGCTATCCCGAGGGACCTGGGAACAAGAAAGTGAAACAGTGCGAAAAGCAGGCTTACGGGGCTCTGCTGGGCTCCTTACTTCAAAGTAGATGAGAAGTGTTCTTTCTGGGGCAGCACCCTGACCCACTGCCTTTATCCTGCTGTCCTCATCATTACCAGATAGCGAGGTAAAAAACAAAGAGGAAGATGCCTTAGAAGATGTCACCGAGTAACAGGGTGTGAGAAAGCTCCTGTCCCCAGAGAGAATTCGGCAGCTCCCTGACCCACTATTCCTAGGAACACCAGGGGCCACTGGATCCGTCAGTCATGCTCCAAAAGATAGCTTTCAACCTGTTCCGTACCAGGCTATCGATAGGAAGAGATGTCCTTGCACAGCAAGCTGGAAGAGATTGCTAGAGGTGCCACCCAACTATGTGAGGGTAGGGATGGGGGGGAGGGTGCGTGCTGGAATCAGTATCTCGGCAGTCCCTTAATCCACTGTTGGCACACACTTGGGCACACTCATCAGGAGGCTATATTTTAAAGGTGATGGAGAGGAGAACAGAGGTGTAAGGAAAGGGACAGGCAGCTCCTCCATAAACAGCTCCAGGAGCTAATTCACGTGAGTGGTAGATTGAAGCATGTCCTCAAGACATGCCGTGGAGCTGTGACCTGTGTGCAAACAAGAACAGTAGACAGGTTAGTCTGGCTTGTGAATGTGAGAACTGGATAAGAGAGAGCGAGGAACAGTCAAGCAACTATGTTTGCAGGAAGGCCAATTTCATCTGTAGAGAGGACAGCTAATCTAGCCTTAGGCTCTTCTGCTGTATCTGGACTGAGCAGTCCCCTGGGGTTAGGTTTAAAAACAACAACTTGAGAAGAGCCTCAAGTAGGTTGGGAGGCTAGATTCCCCTAGTGTCCCTGGAGAGGCTCCAATGTGAGACATGAACTCCATCCAGCTCCAGCACTCAGGAATCTGACCTTAGAGACCCAGGGCTGCCGGTCCAGAGTTCAGGGCTCTGATTTAGGGTCTGTGCCTCAGTGTGATAGAAAGGACTCTGCTTTCTCCTCTTTTTGCTGTAAGAAATACGAGATTTCTTGTCTGCCAGATTTCTTACATGTCTTTTGGGCACCTGGGTAAGTACTCATTGCATAACTGATGTGTTAAGTAAAACCTGTATAGATCTGAGGAGGATCTGTTATCTGAATGATTCAGTTTCTGCCATTTTACTGTTGATTTGATTTTCTGTGTGAGAAAGGTCCATGCTGTTCCTGTAAGTTTGCTCATAAATCCATTAAGCTACTTGCACTCCTCCCCTCAAAAACCCCAGCAAAACCTCTGTCCTGTTTTAAAGGTCATATTTTAATTTTTCCCCTTCTTTTATCATCCATAACTTAAAATGTTGTTTTCAATACTTGCTGTTCCACCTTATTTGAATATCATGTTTTGGTTTCATATTTTTAATTTCGCTCACTCTTTGACTTTAGTTTGCTTACTGTTTTAAATGGAAACACTGATCCCGAAGCCTGTATATTCTCCCCAGCCCATCACTGTTATTATTTCTCAGGTCTGTGAACTGGGGGGCTGGCACGATTGTTTTAGAGCGACGTTGAGGTCTTCATCTCAGGATCTCAAAAGGGTCTGTGTAGTACAGTGACTGTGATACTAAAGAAAATCACCTTCATATTATTGAGGACTGCGGTAAAAATTCAGAGAGAAAAATTCATGCAGTCCCTTAAGGCAATAACTTAAATACAGTTATTTCTGTATTTTTTAGTATTTTTTTTTAGTATTTTTTCAGTGTACTTGAAAAGATAATGCTTTTCATTAACAAAATTACAAATTACACTTTTATTTTTTTCTCAGAGAGAGTATCCAGTTGAAGACAGAGGATCTGAGCTTCATATCTATCTTAAATTTTGACTTCTAAGAAAATCAGTTAAACTCTTTATGTTACCGTATTTTCTGTAAATTGAAATATAGCTACATGTTGGTTGATCTGTTGGTTGATAATTATCCTGATGTTTTGAAATAAGTTTAAAACCCCTAAAGCAAGGTGTTTTGAAAACATAAAGTGATGGTTAAAAAAAAACCTTCATAAACAAAAAAAAGGAGCAAATTCATTTGTATGTTAATAACACCTCATATTTGCATCGTTCTTTAATTTCTAAGAGGCATATTTAACATCAGCTCGGTTTCCTTTCACAGTTGTCTTGTGCCGTAGACATCATTTGGTGGCCCCCATTTTACAGGCGAAATGTGGAGGCCTGTGTGTACAAAGTCACATGTGGTCACACGGAATGTTAGCAAAGGCTGAGGGGGGTCCCAGTACCCTTGGCCTGCCACCAGGCCCTCCATTCACTCTCCATGCTACCCAGATACCTTCACACAGTTTACTCACATAAATCAGGAAGGTGCCGCTTAATTCTTCACCCACTTAACTAACAAGAGACAAAAATAGAAACCCAGTATCATCAGCAGCTAATCTTGGGGCAGCACCTATTTGAGGTGCCGAGCTGTATGGCTGACCGAGAAACCAGAACTTGTTTTTCTGTTGTGAGGGCTCTGGAGTCTAGTGCCTTGAGCATTTGTCTCTGGCCCACTATTACTTAGAAAAGTTAACTGCTTCAGTGCTTCTTCTGATAAGGCAGAGCATCTATGCGTCCTTGAAGTGAAAAAAGTTACGTTTTTTTTCAGAACTTATTTAGCAGGCTGGACCTATTTGTCATTCCAAGAGAGCAACAGTAGTATCACACTGGGCCATTCTGGAGGCCACCTGTTGCTTTCAAGAGCTACATGGAAGGCGCGGCTCCAGGGCAGCTGGAGACCCTTCAGAATGTGGGGGCGGCCATCGTGCCAGCTGCGCTGGGGCAGTCCCATTCCCACGGTCACATGACCCAGGGTGGAGCCGGTGCCATTGAGCGTCACAAACTGTCCTTCTCAGAGGAAAAGTTCCCAACTCCACTCTCTGGGCCAAGTCTGCATCCCTCACTCTGGGTGGGTAGCACCCACACAAGTGGACAGCTGTGGGCAAGGAAATCTGAGGATGTCCATCCTGTCACCTCCTCACCACCATCCTTAGCATACGGTCTCAGCTCCTGCTCTTCAGAGAAACCCCTGAGCCTTTGTCCTGAGAGCTGTTCACCAGTCTTCCTTCTTCATGGTGGGGGGCTGACTGCCTGCCTTCCCGGCTGTCCCTGTGCCCCAGCTCCCCTTCTCTCCCCCTGTGCGTGTGTCTCCTCTGTGAGCGCGCATATATGCTCAGGTTCTTAAACAAGGAAGGTCGCCGTAACCTCCCTTCCTCCCTCTTCAGCTCTCTCTTCAGCTGGGTCTTGCAAGAGTGTGATCTTCTGCTCTGTGTCCTTTCCTTGCATTCACTCCTCCACCGTCTGCCACCAGTGAAGGTCATCAGGGCTCACCGTGCCATATGGTTACCAGGCCTGCTTCCCTTATCTCAGGCTTCATCCTGGACAACTTTTCCACAGCCATGGCAGCAGGTAACCAGGGGTTCGCTGTTGAGTCTTCAGTTGATGTCTGTAGTCAGATGCGTCCTGGGAGCCCCAGATACATCTGTCTGCTTAGCACACTCAGCGCATGTCACTGCTGTTTGTTCCAATCTTGACTTCCCTTTCGTATCCTGCTCCCACCCTCCTCCTGGTCCCTGTCTGCAGTTATTTAGTGTGGCAGTTGGAACCACCAGCCATCCACCTTTCTTTATGGTCAAAGAATCAGTCTGGATTAAAGAGTTTTTTTTTTTTTTTTAAGGAGCTGGAAAGCTTACGAAATTATAGCAAGCTCTTCTCTCACAAGTAAAATGCTTGCATTTACATTCTTTTTTTTTTTTTTAAAGAAATGATCAGTTCTAATACATGTTGCTATTAAAATTTAAGTAAGTGCATGATTTCTGTGGCAGGAACATGCGCTGAATTGAACTAAAATGATCTAACTCATAAGTATAACTTTCTAATTTGCATTCGAAAATGGCTTGGTGGAAATTGTATAACTATCTAGGTATTCATCTACCTCTACCCTCAACCTCCATTAAATTTTGAGAGTCTCTCCCAACTTGCCATGAAGTGGTTTACTTAAAGTTACAAAGCAACATTTAATTTGTATCTGGCTCAGAACCATTTGTTTCCAATAGAAGAGGTGTTATAAGTTAGGAATGGGCATATTTATGAGCCAGAGAGGGACAATTTTTAAGCATTTTGAAATGGGGTATCCATATGTAGAATTTATTTTCTTTTAAGGTTTCAGTTTGGAGTCCAATCATCTTTAGACTAAGGCAGCAATTCTTATTCTGGGACTCATGATTTGCGATTTTTTCCCATTAATTTCTTACTTTTTTTTGTTTTTTAAATTTTTAAATATTTATTTATTTTTGAGAGAGAAGACAATGCGCTAGCAGGGGAGAGACAGAGAGAGAGGGAGACACAGAATCCAAAGCAGGCTCCAGGCTCTGAGCTAGCTGTCAGCACAGAGCTAGATGCAGGGCTCGAACCCACGAACTGTGAGATCATGACCTGACCCAAAGTCAGGCACTTAAACTGACTGAGTCACCGGGTGTCCTGCTTTTTCTTTCCCTATCTTTCTTTCTTTCTTTTCTTTTTTTTTTTTTGATTTTTAAATGTTTACTTATTTTTGAGAGAGAGTGAGTGGGGAAGGGGCGGGGGGAGGGGAGGAAGAGACTGAGAATCCTAAGCAGGCTCTGCACTGTTAGCACAGAGCCCAATGTGGGGCTTGATCTCACAAACCATGAGATCATGACCTGAACTGAAATCAAGAGTTGGATGTTCAACTGACTGAGCCACCCAGACGCCCCCTGCTTTTGTAAAGATTTTTCCCCCATTGATTTCTTTCCTGATGCTTTCAAATCAGTTCTGTGAAGATTTTTTGTGTATGTGTTCCAAAGATATTACTAAGACTGCTGCAGGTGAGTACCAGTGGGATAGAATGATGCTATGGATGGTCTGGAAGTCCCCACTGGAGTGACCCTCATGTTACAGAACTAGATTGTCCCTCATTGATGGCCACTAAAGCAGACCTGTCCTGCCACCAGGTAGCTATGGACAACTGTCTCTTCTCACACTGGAAATTGCTAAAGACAGCCAAGTACATTGGTGCTCCCGCATTTCAGTTGTACTTTCATCACTGAATGTGGTGAGACACAACACCCCTGTGCCTGTTGTACAGCAAGGTCTTTGTTAATGAGAGCGTAGAATCCGAAAAAGCTCCGATGTGCCCGGCAGCAGCGAGCGATGCAGCTGTGTGAGAGGACAGAGCTCCAAAGGCTCAGCGAGTCCCAGTGGGAGAGGCCTCACCAGTGGGAGAAGGTGGCAGTGAAGTTTTATTTCTGGGAAGTAGTCAGGTTGGTGTTGTGGCCGAGAATAGAACTACAGCATTGCTGTAGACATGGCACTATTCACTCAAGGCTGCCTGTGTCCCTTCTAATATTTTAAAGCAGATTTTGGCAGGACAGGTCCCTTCAGCCTGCATCTGGGTGAGCCCATTGGCATTTTGCATTTCAACCACCTGATGCTTTTCATTAATGTGTGTATGTATTTTCAAAGAATTCATCTTTTGTGAACTCCTTTTGGAAAGTACAGTGGCCACAGATATATTTGAAATGTAGAATGTGGTGGTAAGAAAACCTTGATCCCTTGAAAGAAGGAGCATCTGGACACGGGGCAGCTAATTTGGCTTTGCTGAAGCTTAGGTAAAAAGTCCCGTGTGTCATAAGCACTGTAGCTTTCTATGTCGCTGCTCAGTTTTGTCAAGCCTGCCAGCCAGTAATCCTCCCCCGAAAGCATTTGATGCACTGACCATGCGGAGTTGTCTGTTTAGCCAGGCCCAGGGCCATGACTTTTACTCCCTCCCCTTTTTTAGAGATCTTGACCAAAAATGAGAGCAGTCCATGGAATGCATTTGATTAATAACACTGAGGACAAATGTGAGAAGAATGTGTGCGTGAGGGTTTGCATGCATGTTTTCAGAAAGGGAAAACCCTGTTCTCACGGGGAGGAGCTTATGGATGGGCTGCCACGTTTGGTGGTTTTGCAGGCCTCTGCGTGAGTAGGTCCATGTTCCGTTCGAGGCTTTACCAGCAACTCGCAGCGCCTTTGGCCTGTTGCTGTGTCGGAAGCGCCACCTGGAAGCAGGTAACCAAGTGCAGCCGCGCGCCGGAGTCCCTGCCGTGGCTGGGGCAGCCCCTTTGCGGGCAGAAGCCAGGAGACTCCAACAACAACAACAGAACACCTGCGAAGGTGGTTTTGGTTCTGACACCGCTATATTGAAATGTGCGCTGAACTCCCCTTCATGGCACAGACAGCATGGGCGCTGCCATCCTTGCCCCAGAAGGCCCAGGGTGTGTGGGCACAGGCGGAGATGAAAAGTGAACGGGACTGCAAGAGGTTTGGGGGATTTTCACACTCACCACTCGTACCTGTGCCAGTCTCCTGGCAAAGCCGGGCTGTGACTCCCCTGGCACTACATGCCTTTTATCATTAAAATAAAAACCAGAGTTGAAGCTGCTTGACTGTTGAAGACCAGGATCCAGTTTCAACTTCTGTATCAAACCAAAGTAGCTGCCCTCTAATTACAACTTTCTTGTAATACACAGTGTACTTTCTGTTTTATCTGCACTGTTTAGATTTCTTTCTTTTTTTTCCCCAGCAGCAGGCAGTTAATTTTTGCACTTAACATGGGAGAGTATTATTTACAGAAATCTTAAATCTTCTATGTATGAGAAATGGGTTTCCAGTGATGGAAAAGGCATCTGAAATTTAAAAAGCAACCAAACAACTGATTCGGAGCAAAACTGCTATTGTAGCAGTCCCAGCTTGCTCTTGAAGTATCCTCAGAATATTAACAGTATATAGGAGCCTGTTAGTTCTGTGGCCCATCCTTGAGGGCAGCTGGAGGAAGGAGGCTGATGGGAAGAGGTCCTCACAAATAGAGTAGTTGCTGACAGATACCATCACCCTCCAGGCCCAGCAAAGGCACCACTAACTGTCTTCTACTCAAGCATAATTGAGATCTACTCAGAGAGGCTTCTGGGACAGGAAGGTTGACCCTCGAACAACACAGGGGTTAGGGACACCGATTCCAGTGTAGCCAAAAATCCATGTCTAACTTTTGACTCACCCCAGAACTTAACTACTAATAGCCTACTGTTGACCAGAAGCCTTACTGATAACATAAACAGTTGATTAACCCATATTTTGTATGTTATATGTGTTCTGTACTATATTCTAATAATAAAGGAAGCTAGAGAAAAGAAAATGTTAAGTAAATCATAAGGAAAAGAAAATACATTTATAGTACTGTATTGTATTTATGTAAAAAATCTGCATGTAAGTGGATCTGTGCAGTTGAAACCATGTTGCTCAAGGGTTAAGTACATATGTAGCAGCATTGCTTATGGACTTTCATGGTGCTAGAGAAAATCTTTGTGGTTTCCTTCCTCTATTTAAAAAAAATTATTACATCTATGCTGGTATAAAGACAAAGTTACTAATATTACATAGTAAAACATTCATCCTGATAGTTCTTTTTTTTCCTTCTGATTTTAGAAGAAATTCAGACAATTTCGTGGACCCCTAAAAATACTGTGGGCCTTAAGCATTGTGTCTACTGTCCAGTGGATAATTTGGCCTTGCCTGGTGTGTGTAGACAGTCTTCTAATTTTCTTTCTAAAATGTATGAAGTGGAATATACAGATATCTGTTCTTTATATTTCCAATCTATTATCCTTGAATAAAGGTGAGTTTTTGAGCATTCTGTGAAGTTAAATTTTGGAGAGAATTTTGCATTGGTTAATATGTAAATTGTAGCTTCAATTTAGATTTTATTGTATTGCTAATTTTTTAAAATATTTTTATTTATTTCTAGGAGAGAGAGAGACAGTGTGAACAGGGGAGGGTCAGAGAGAGAGGGAGATACAGACTCCGAAATAGCTAGCAGTCAGCACAGAGCCTGACGCGGGGCTCGAACCCACGAACCGCGAGATCATGACCTAAGCGAAAGTCGGACGATTAACCGACTAAGCCACCCAGGCGCCCCTGTATTGCTAATTTTTGCAGACATTTATTTTCAAATTTTTATTAAAATTTGAGTTTTAAAATGAAAAATTTATTCTGTTAACACCAGCAATTTATATTTATATTTGAGAAGCTATACTCTTTTGAGTATATGCAGTGGAAATATTTAGGCATTCTTTCTAGTTTATGTCGTGATTATATAATAGTTTTTACATAATAAATTATTTTCTAAAATAAGTTAGTTTTACCTAGGAACTTATATAATCATTTCCTGATCTGAGGTGTTTTTTATGAATTCTTTAGTAAAAATCTACTTTAAAAGATAGCAGGCAATAATTTGTGACTTGGAAATTTCAGAGTGGCCAGGGAAAGCATGCTCAAAATAGAAACTGTGTTTATTTACTCTCTGCTCCACCCAGTGTAAAACACAGCTGGTGGCCGCAAGCTTGGGGACCTGATGCCCTGGAGAGTGCTTTTTTTCCTTTTTTTTTTTTTTTTCCCCTGTCACAGAGTTGAAAGAGATCATCCTTTTAACTTGTGATTCCTGCTTCCTTTCTTTGGCAACTCAGATTAATTGTTTTCACATGCTGTTATCTGTTAACAAATGAATTTGACCACGTTTAGCTTTTGGTTCCTTCTTTCTTTTTATTTATATTTTTAAGCTCTGGTTCATGAAAGGAAATTTGAAGTTGTGGGTTTTGCTAACAGTTATATCTTAGAAATTTGTTACTTTATAACAATGTTTTCTGGGGCGCTGGGTGGCTCAGTTGGTTAAGCGTCTGAATCTTGATTTCACCTCAGGTCACCATCTTACGGTTCATGAGTTTGAGCCCTGTGTCAGGCTCTGCACTCTCTCCCCCTCTTTCTCTGCCTCTCCCCTGCTTGCCCTCTCTGTCTGTCTCCCTCAAAATAAATACAAATAAATTTTTAAAAAATTACTAAGTTTTCCTGTATCTTTCATGATAGTCTAAAAAGACAGCTGCTTATTTGGTCATTGTGTTGAAAAGGGACTAAAGTAGGAGTTTAGTTCTTGCATAGATTTATCTCCTCTGAAAGACACAACCTCATGGGACTAGTATTAACCAGACAAGCCTGACATTTGTGTCATGGACCATGGGAATTCTGGAGAAGTGCACAGCTTATTGTAAAGCCATGACTACCACAAAGGGAGCTTGGTGATACCAGTGGTGGAATGTCCACACATTGTATTAGTAAGATGCTTGAAGCATGTGTCACTATCAAGATGTTTTGCCCATTTGTTAACTCTACAGCAGAGCATTAGGGCACCGATGATGTCAGTGGCAGGGGGCACTGCTTCAGAAGGAATAGTATGTTGCTTAGGCTTTGGAGTCCGCTGGGTGGGATCACCTACTCAACTTATTTTCCTCATCTCTAACATAGGTATAATAATGGAATTGACTTCACTGGATTTTTGTGAGAATTAAAGACATATATGTAAAACACAACCTTCATAAGGATCGGTGACTGCTTTTGTACTCACTCACAGAATAGCAGGAGTATAAACTTAACATTTAAGGAGTCATGCCCTTCAGATGGAATCTGGCTGTTCACTTATCTTTGTAATGACTCCGTGAGAGAAATATCAATTCACTTTGGTGTATTTCATTTCAAAACACATTTACTGAATCTTCACTATATATTTTTTTTTTTTTTACAAATAGTTTATTGTCAAATTAGTTTCTACATAACACTCAGTGCTCATCCCCAAAGTGCCCTCCTCCATGCCCATCCCCCCTCCCCCCCACATCCATCAGTCCTCAGTTTTTGTCAGCATTCAAGAGTCTCTCATGGTTTGCCTCTCTCCCTTTCCCCCACCATTTCCGCCCTTCTTCTCCCGCTTGTTCCTCCGTCAAGTTCCTCCTAATCCTCCTATACGTGCAAACATATGATATTTGTCCTTCTCTGCCTGACTTATTTCGCTCAGCATAACACCCTCAAGGTCCATCCATGTTGCTACACATGGCCAGATTTCATTGTTTCTCATTGCCATGTAGTATTCCATGGTATAGATAAACCACATCTTCTTGATCCATTCATCTGTTGATGGACACTTATTCTAGTGATATTTATTCATTACAATATTTTATTCCAGATAATCTATAAGCCAATAGAAGTGAAACCTAATTTGTGAGTACTATCAGGTCACATTCTAATTGTATACTTAATTCCCCTCTCCATTTCATGGATTCTGTCTCTCTTTTCTATGGAAAATAGACACAAAAAGAATGGTATAGTAAGCCCTTTCGTACTCATCATCTAGCTTCAACAGTTATCAGCTCATGGCCAACCTTGTTTCCTCTGTACCGCTACCACTTATCCCCATCCTGTATTATCTTAAAACAAATCCTAGCAACCAACCCGTGGAGAGCAGTTGGGAGATTTAGGCAGGACACCAGTGGTGTCCACTGCTTGGTGGAGAACTTCCAGGCAAAGGGAACAGCATGAGCAAAGACCTGTGAATGGCATTGCATAGCTTGTTGGTGGAGTGAACAACTTGACTGTATTTGAGACAGGTAGCCTCAGGGAGGAGACGGTGGGGACTGAGGCTGCATCCCAGGTTTTGGTTTATTATACATTTTTGATGCTAGGCTTTAAAATAGCATGTCTATTCAGATCAAGATGAAATAAAAAATGTGATGGTAGCAGAGACCACTGGAAATATAGAGTGTATCAATTTATTTTCTGATAATGCCTAAACTGGAAAATTATGGTAATGTGTGATAGGCCTTGTGGCATCTTAGTTAGATATTTGGAACAAGGTTATGTGTCAGCCTTCTTCCTATTTTTCCTTTTAATTATATTACAAAAGTGATGCTAGTAATTTTAAAGTAATCTTAGTACATATAAGACGACATCCCAGAGTACAGACCATGGTTCTCATGGAGTCCCAGGAGTAATCTAGAAGGGCTTGGGCTTGAGTTATCCGTCTGCTTAACTTGGGTAAAAGTAGAAATATTTTACCAACTGAAGATATCTTTTTATGTTTTATAACTTTAAACAGTTCTTATCCAAGTTGATTGAGTTCTTGATGTGATATCTTAAAATGTACACTCTTAACACAGAGGTTAGCAAAGACCTGGGCTTGAATTCTAGCTCAGTCATTTACTGTTGAGCAAGTTACATAATTTCTTTATGGTGTAGCTTCCTCATCTGTGTAAAGGGGATAATAATAGTGCTTCCTTCAGAGGCCTCTGGTGCTGAATTGTTGAGAATGGGTATATCTTACAGCATTTAGAGCAGGGTTCGGTCCACCAAAGTTCACAATTATTCTATGTATCATTCTTCCTATTCTTACTGGTACTGTTTTATCCAGTATCTTCTCGGACCGTTAAGGTGCACTATGCAGACAATGACTAGTGAAGAGCATTAGGAACAAGTATATTTTATGTGTCCTGGGGTTGAAATTTGTGCACTACAGCTCAGATGTGTTTCTTTTATATTCTGTAACTTCCTTAAACTCTATAACCTATTTAATATTGCTTTGGGGTCCCCAATCCTATTCAGCAAAAGGCAAAAATATATCAATAATAAGCACCTCTTCCAGTTTAACACAGCTTACATTGGATTAATAGCTGTTTCTTTTAGATAATTAGGAAATTTAAAATTTTGGATGAGAAAAATAAAACTTACGGTGGTTACTTCTCTCTTTATGGGGTCTTCTCTTCCCATCCCTAAGAAACAAAGAATTGGTCTGACTGATTATCAGTATTGCTATTTGGTCAAGGCTACCCATTATCTGTCTACCCATTATCAGCACTGCATCCACATGTTCCCGTTCCCCAGGTGTTACCAAGCTAAACTAGCCTAACCAGTCTCCAGTTCAGATGCAAGGTCTTCACCCCCCTATGCCCACACAGCGCATTCATACCACATTTTCCTCCTCTCCCTTGTAGTCAGTTTTAACTCTCTGTGGCATCAGTTCCATCAGCAGACAACATTCTAATATTTTTTCCATGTTCTCTTGTTGCCACTTTCCCATTAGCCCAACTTATTTGTCTCTCTTTGCATCAAAAATCTTAAAGAATTGTCTGTGTTCACTGTCTCCAGTTCTTTACTCTCATTTTTTAAATAGTTTATTGTCAAGTTGGTTTCCATATAACACCCAGTGCTCATCCCCACAAGTGCCCTCCTCCATGCCCATCACCCCCCTTCCCCTCTCTCACACCCTCATCTGCCCTCAGTTTGTTCTCAGCATTCAAGAGTCTCTCATAGTTTGCCTCCCTCCCTCTCCCCAACTATTTTCCCCCTTCTTCTCCCTCATGGTTCTCTGTTAAGTTCCTCCTAATCCACCTATAATGCAAACATATGGTATCTGTCCTTTTCTGCCTGATTTATTTCGCTCAGCATAACACCCTCAAGTTCTATCCATGTTGCTACACATGGCCAGATTTCATTCTTTCTCTTTGCCATGTAGTATTCCATTGTATACATGAACCACATCTTGATCCATTCGTCCATTGATGGACACTTAGGCTCTTTCCATGTTTTAGCTATTGTTGAGAGTGCTGCTGTGAACATTGGTATACATGTGCCCCTATGCACCAGCACTCCTGTATTCCTTGGGTAAATTTCTAGCAGAGCTATTAGAGAAGAAATTAAATCAGTTATCCAAAATCTCCCAACAAATAAGAGCCCTGGGCCAGATGGCTTTCCTGGGGAGTTCTACCAGACATTTAAGACAGAATTAATACCCATTCTTCTCAAGATATTCCAAAAAATAGAAATCAAAGGAAAACTTCTGGACTCATTTTACGAAGCCAGCATCACTTTGATTCCCAAGCCAGATAGAGATCCTTTTTTCTTAAATCCACTCGATTCATGTTCTTCACATCACTGTTGAGGAGGAGGAGAGCTGCTCTTGTCAAGATCACCAGGTCCTTAAATCCATCAGTCAGTTCTCAGTTCTCCCTTCCTTTTCCCCATCAGCAGCATATAGCATGGCTGATTCACATCCCTCCTTTTGATACACTTACTTCATGGGTCTCCATGGCTCCCTCCTCTCCCATCTTCCTCCTGTCTCACTAATCTGTCTTTCAGTTTCCCTTTGCTTATCCTTGCTTCTCTTTGGCCTCAAACTGTTGTAGTGACCTCAGTTCTTTTCTGTCTGTTCTTCTCTGTTTGTACTCCTTGGATGACCTCATTTTGTCTCATGGTTTGATATACCATCTATATGTCAGCCACTCCCAAACTTAAATCTCCAGCTCAGTGTTTCTTCTGAACTTCAGGCTCCTATATCCACCTGCCTCCTGGAACTTTCCACTTACCGTGTCTCAAAGGCAGTACTCCTTTTCCCTCCATCTGCAGCCTTTTCTGTCTCTGTTGGCTGGCAGCCTTCTATTTTTTCAGGCATAGCAGTCTCTTCGACTCTTTTCTTTCTCTGACACACTATCTAACCTATCAATAAATCCTTCTGGTCCTGTTTCAAAATATATCTAGAATCTGAGAATGTGTGGAAGGTATTATCCCCATTATAGAGTTAATAATAGGTGTGACTCTCAATTGAACAGTTCTGTCAGGTTCCAAAGTCTTCACTATTATTTTGCGTTAATATGTTTTATGGTTTATATTTGCATATTTAAAAATGTCTTAGTTTAATGGGAGAATAGGGAGACCATTGAGAACTGAGGAGCAGAAAAAGAATATTCCATAGTATCTTCAGAATTCACTTAATTTGGGGGCGCCTAGGTAGCTCAGCGGGTGAAGCATCCATCCGACTTTGGCTCAGGTCACAATCTTGTGGGTTGTGGATTTGAGTCCCATGTTGGGCTCTGTGCTGAAGCTCAGAGCTTGGAGCCTTCTTTGGATTCTGTGTCTCCTTCCCTCTCTCTGCCCATCCCCTGTTCTCTCTCACTCTCTCTCTCAAAATAAACATTTTTAATGTTTTTTTAAAAAAAGAATTCACTTAATTTGTCTCCCTAGTTCTAAGAAATTTAAATTTCACTCACAGAGTAGACCATGTTCTCTTTTGAACAAACCTAGCTCTTGAAGAAACAGGAGTTCAGAACTTTTCCCCCAACTAGCTGATAACGTATAAGCTTCACTTTTGTTATGTATAGGTGCTGGATTCTCAGAGTTCATGTAGTCGCAGCTTGTATGGACTAGAAGAAGTTAGAACTGTCTCCATCATCGACTGTTAGGTGTTCCTTATGACTGGTTTCATGGCAATGAAAATTATCATTTCTTTGTCTCTTTCTTTTCATAAATAATATATGGATGCCTTGCCTCAGACAACCTGCTAAGTAGTTTAGTGCAACTATTATTTTTGTTTTAAATATTTGATTTGGATTTGAATGTATAGAAATATTTTGCTTCTCAGCTTTTTTTTTTTTAAATAGTCATATGGTGTTTCAAAATTGTATCACAACTGTGATTGATCTTCAACTTTAGAAGCTAAAAAGTAGATAAACAAGTACCTAAACAAGTAGGTAAAATGGTGAATTTTGGTATTAATGTGTTTGGACATCAGAGCTCACATCAAAATACAAAATGCAAACAAAGTTTGGTAAAATTGAAGGTCATCTGGCATCATATAGAAAATATTACTTGCGGGGCACCTGGGTGGCTTAGTCGGTTAAGCATCCGACTTTCGCTTAGGTCATGGTCTCGTGGTTCGTGGGTTCGAGCCCCGCGTCGGGCTCTGTGCTGACTGCCAGCTCAGAGCCTGGAGCCTGTTTCAGATTTTGTGTCTCCCTCTCTCTCTGACCCTCCCCTGCTCACGCTGTGTCTCTCTCTCTCCTAGAAATAAATAAAAAAAATTAAAAAAAAATTTTTTTTAAAAAAAGGAAATATTACTTGCTAGTGGTTTAGCATTTGTATAGTAGTTTTATTCCCAAGCACTTTGTTTCATAGATTCGAGTTTGTTTTTTCACCGTAAGACGAGTTTGCTCTACTATTTTTCTTTGAAGGGAACTGAGACCTATTTGGTTGTACAAGGTGATGAGCAGCATTGCTCAAAAAGCTAAAAATAGATTTGTGGGCTCCTGACTGTGAAAGCAGGTGCTCTATGCTAGTTATTCTGCTTTCTTTGCTTAAGAAATATTAACATACAATGACTGTGTCACGGATCACAGTTAGGTCCATAAAAATGTACTTCCTCACCAAACCAGATCCACCATCCAAACAAACAAAACCTTTCTTGAGATACTGGTGGTAAAGATGGCCTCCTCCTACCAGCTGACAGTGTTCTCATTGTCCCCCACATCTGCCCCATCAAGTCTAATGCTGGTACCAGAGTCTTGTCACCCATCATACGCTTGGAACACTACAGTAATTAATCTCCTTGCCCCTTCCTCTTTCTTGCCCCCAATCCTTTTCAGATAGTTTTCAAAAAAAAAATTTTTTTTTTTTTACATTTATTTATTTTTGAGAGACAGAGTATGAGTGGAGGAGAGGCTGAGAGAGAAGGAGACACAGAATCCAAAGCAGGCTCTAGGCTCTGAGCAAACATTCAGCACAGAGCCTGACGTGGGGCTCGAACCCACGAACCGTGAGATCGTGACCTGAGCCGAAGTTGGACGCTTAACCGACTGAGCCACCCAGGTGCCCCTCAGATAGTTTTCAGATTAATACCACTATTACACTACTTTGAACATTTTTTCACTCAACAGTTCCATGATGATCTTTACTTTTAGGCTGGCGCCCCAACCTTCATCTTGGTTTTCAGGATTGCTCCCATCTCTCCTTGATGTCTGTCCAGGATCCTTTCTTCCTTCTCTCCAATCCCCTGTTGTAGGCAGCTCGGGCCTCACAGACTGCAGCCACTTTACCATCTTACTAGCATCTCTGCGGTTTTATATGTTGTGCCCTACCCTAGAAATGCTCTTCCCCTTCTTTACTTAGCAAGGCCAGCCATTCTCATGGTGTACTTCTCACTTGTCAGTTAAAATTTTGATTACAGGTTGTGCTATATCCTTCAGCTCGTAAGACTCTTCTGTGGGCTTACTAAATGTCTTTATTCAGAAAATAGGATCACTGCCTAGTATGAGATGTGGTGTTACATTTTCCTTAATCATATTGTCAGAATGTTGCCAAGATTCTTTTATGATTAGCAAACGAATTAATATTTTAATGGTTTACTATGGTTTCTGCTATGTTTATCTGAAGCAATATCACTTTAGATTTGGCTGTAAGGAAAGTTTACATTTTGTCAAAGATTTTGAGAACATGAAATTAAATCCAATTACTTATACAAGAAGAATATTATAAATATATTTGTATATTTATAATTTAGATTTCATGAAATCATTTTCATGACTGCATTGCTTAAAAAACAAAACAAAACAAAACTCAGTCATTTTGTATAGGGTGCTTCAATTTTATGTGGAACTTTTTAAAATCTATTTTTGTTTTTAATTAAAAACTTTTTTTAATGTTCATTTTTGAGAGAGAGAGAGACAGCACAACTGGGGGAGACACAGGGAGAGAGGGAGACATTGGATCCGAAGCAGGCTCCAGGTTATCAGCTGTCAGCACAGATCCTGATGCAGGGCTCAAACTCACAAGTCACAAGATCATGACCTAAGTCAAAGTCTGACACTTAACCCAATGATCCACCCAAGCACCCCTCTGTCTATTTTTAAAGTAACCCCTACACCCAACATGGGACTGAACTCACCACCCTGAGATCAAGAGTCAGCTTAGTATACCAACTGAGCCAACCAGGCACCCCTTGTATGGAACTTTTCGTGTACACATTAGTTACGAGAAGTTTTTTGTTTTAGTTTTGAGTTTGGGAGAAATCAGTTGGAGAGAAATTTAAGGTAACTCTAACAGATTTTAATCTAGTCTGTTTTCATGAGGATAAGAAAGTGTATTTTGTCTGTGTATATGGAGAAATATATTTAACAGTGAGCAGAGAAACTAGGAAGAAGCATACTAGTTTGATTAAATTTTCTTAAACATTAGTATTATCTAGGAGAAAGATTCTAAAAAGGATATCTTCCTTACATTCACCCTTCATTAATTTTAATATGTTGAATTTAATTTTGAGCTTATTAATTAGAATATTAACATACTTCCAAAATAAGTTAAATTTGAATTTTCAAGTTTTTTTCTTTTGGTGGCCCAATTTTACTGGTCTAAAATTTGTGGTATTAAAAATAAAATATCTTTATTTTTTTAATAGAGTTTGGTAAATCTTCATTTTTATGAAATTACAGTATAATAGAAATGAATGATTAAGAGTTTTTATAGAGTTTGTTAGAGAATCTTATTGTTACAGGATTTGAAGAGAATGTTTGGTTTAAAGATTTTAAGTTAGATTCATAAAATATCACTTAAAATGTAAATAATACTTTCAATTTAGCAAACAAAGATTTCATCTGCATACAAAGCTGTATTAATAGATGTTAGAATAAATCATTTAAGACATACTTTTTATAATGTGGTAAAGAAAAACTAACATAAACCAAACAATGCATTATATTAGTGAACATTCTTCTGTGAAGTCAAATGCTTTTGATTTAAGGCCTCCAAGGTGGTTAAAACTTCATTGAAATCTTCATATTTATTCTCACCTTGTCCTTTTTAAGATGAGAGCTCTCAGTATTAACATCCACACATTCACTTTGTGCTGGTATTTAGCCAAAGCCTAACACAGACAAAGTCAGCATGTATTTGCTGTTAGAATCTCTGGAATTTTTCACCCATATATTTGATGTTAGAGTTCTCCATGCTCCATAGTTCATGAGTTTTCATGGCACTGAAAATAGGTACTTCCCTGTTTAGGTATATTCTTCGGTTGTATAGATTTAGATATGTTTTCTGGTTGTATAAGTAGGTTTATTTGCGGCTCTAATATTTTTCCTCTAATTTTATCACTTTTCCCCCTTCTTTAAAAAAATTTTTTTAATAGTTTATTTATTTTTGAGACAGAGAGAGACAGAGTATGAGTGGGGGAGGGGCAGAGAGAGAGGGAGACAACAGATTCCAAAACAGGCTCCAGGCTCTGAACTGCCAACACAGAACCCGACGCGAGGCTCGAACCCACGAACCATGAGATCATGACCTGAGCCGAAGTCAGACACTTAACTGACTGAGCCACCCAAGCACCCCCACTTTTTCCTCTTTTAATTTAGATGGTGTTTCATCTCTGTGACTAGGAAATTCTCATTGATTTATTTTGTTTATGCTGTGTTTCCTTTCAAATTCACCATATGAACCATGGGAAACTTTATTGTTTTTAAAAAGGTCATTTTTACATCATTTGGATCAAGCCAGGTTTGGCGGAGGGAGAGGACAGTGCCCATCCAGTGTCTGCCCATCTGCCACTCACAGCTTTGTGCAAGAGGAAAGATTAGAGAGAAAAAGAGGGACACCCCATTCAGTCTACGTTTAGAAACATGGAATGGAATAAATATTATGAAGAAAATCCAGGCCCAACTTGCTTATACCTCAGGAAGTGATTCATGAGCATCTAAGTCTGCTAAGGTTTCCATTATTTTTACTTAATTAACTCAAAGCATGTTTAGTAAGAACCTATAATCTTGAAAAGCATTTCATGTTTTGATCTAACTGAAAGGGTTTTTTTGTTGCTGATTTGCTGACCATAGCCTAATTTAATACGAGGCAAAGCATCAGAATTAACCAGGTACAAATGACTCAGTAAACCTGCTATACTAGGGAATAGACAAATCTGAGGAAGGATGTAGAATATGGAATGAAAGATTATTCAGCTTTTTAAAACAACAAATAACCAACTATTTTGCTTTTGAGCTAGTTGTTTCTCACTTGTTTTGATCAAGAAAATGTAATATCCCTTGCTGTTACAGGTTATGCTGGAGCTAATGTGTTTCTATAGTGAACACATTCTTTTGTTTACTGAAAGTATCTTTCCTGAAGTATTGAAGAAGGGAAATAAAATGGTTCATGGGGTGAAGAAATGGTCAAGAGGGAAGTTGTCTTTCCTGACACTGTTTCTGATGGAAAAATACATTCTACAGCTTGGCATTCAAATTTGTTACTACCAAAACTTCAGGAATAATTTACCACCAAGAGCATCCAGTCTAAAAGAAGAAAATTAATACCATCTGTGTAAAGAGTTAGTGAAATTATAGCATCAAATGAATATCCTTCACATAACTCTATCATCTTTTTATTTAGAGGCGAAGTCTAAATTGTTGATGATGAATGTTGGAGTTATTTTGATGTAAATTACTTAAGGAGACTTAAAATATAAATACATTATCAACAGAATTTTGAAGGGTAAAAGATAAAGATAGTTAAAATACTTGATTTTTCCTCATTGGTGTTCAAGTCTGTATGGTAAATTATATCTTAGGTTCTCTTCTTTCTTTTGTGATAGTAGCCATGTGTCATCCTGTACCTCAAAGGGTAAAGGAACAACTTGTGTGTTCTTTATCTCCCCCTTCCCCTTGCCTGTGTTCTTTGTATTATGGGCCCCTTGGAGACTCATAGTTTCCTTAGTAGGTTGCCTGGCAGTGACTGGAGAACGAGATAGCTATGCTATAAAAGGCTCTTCCTTCCCTGTCCTGGCCTTTTCCTGGTACTTAGCCCTTTTCTGTCCTTCGTGATCCGGATGTGCATAGGAAACGGTCCCATTTTGTTAAGGATATGCATCCTCCGTGTGCTAGTGGATTGATCTTCCTTTTAGTTGGGTCAGATCTGAAGGGCCTTTTTAACCTTCTGGTTTATCTGGCTGCCTAGCTAATAAATATAAGAATGAGTCCTATAACTATACTCAACTGTAATCTAGACCTTTAGTTTTTTTGGTTTTGTTTCTGGCCCAAATATGATTTTGTTGTTATCTACATATCTAACTGTATAGCAAACCTCCTTAAACTTAGTGGCATGAACAGTAATCCTTTTATTATGATCGTGGATTCTTTGGGTCAGCAGTTTGCATAAGACACATGTAGAGTGTCTGTCTTTGCTCACCAGTATCTGGGCCTCAACCGGGAAGACTTGAATGGCTGGGTGACTCAAACAGTTGGGCTCCCCTTCCAAGTTGACTTACACCCATATTGAACAACTTGGTAGGGATAATGGGTAAGTTGGGCTCAGCAGAGTGCCTGAGTGTGGCCTTTCCAATGTGATGGTCTCAGGTGGTTGAATAAGCCTTCCAAGAGAACCAGGTGCAGCCTTCATGGCCTCACTGACCTAACTGCAGAGGTCACTTCTGCTAGCTTCTCAGGTCACTGAGTCACTTCTGCTGCATTCTTTTAGTTACAAGTGAATCATTGGCCAGCCCAGATGCAGGGAAAGGGGAATGAGACCCCACCTTTTGATGGGACAGTACAAGGTCACATGGAAGAAGACCATTTAGCATGAGGGACATTGTAGCAGTCATCTTGGAAATTTATGCAAAAGAGGAAACTACATCTTGATATTTTGATTCTACAATGCCAAATTTTTTATCATATGAATCATTCAAATGTCTTAGAACTCGAAAATATAGTATTATGTAGAAAAGACTTTAGATGATTGCCTGATTATTCTCCTTTTAACCTATTTGTGTTGCTGTCTGACTTCTCATAATAACTTTTGTATAACTGAAGAATCAAAGGAGGACTGTTTAACACAGTCTCATACCCTTAATCTGAGCGGCTAAAGTTAAGACTGTAAGATTGTGCTAGGCTGTTACAAGGAAGAGTAAATTGTCACCATGAACTTTACAGTCAACAAGATATTTAAACCAGGAAGACAAAAGAAGAGAAGTGTTAAGATAATGGCATTGTTCTTGTGTGTGCAAACAATAGTCTTTTAGATAATGTATGAAAACTCCCCTTAATGTTGATGGCTGTGCTGATTCTACATAATATGCCCCAGAGGGCTGCACATTGGGGTTTTAGCACACTAGTTCCCATCACCTTAGTGGTGAAGGTAATGGGGCGGCATTATGTTCCACCCAGTGCAGAATTGTTATGACCTTGTGTGTTGGAAGAAAAAAAGTTAATGTGACAACCTGGGAAGTTACTTCACCTCATTTGGTCTCAGTTTTTGTACCTGTCAAGTGTGGGGTTGAAATCTCTTCTGGCGATATAATGCTTTGACTTTATTGTACTTGGACTTACCTGGGCCTGGAATAAGGCAATCATATGGCAGTTCAAAGTTAATGTTAAATATAGAAGTACAAGGGTCACTCCATTAAATTTTAGAAAGTTATTAAGTTATTATCACTTGACAACATCTATAAAACTGTATTAAAGAATCCCAAAGGTGAAATAGAAATACTAGGGAAAAAACTCCAGATTAGGTAAACTATTTACCTAAATAGCTAAAGGATGTGGACATCATTCTTAAATTTACAGTATTTATAAATCATAATTCTTAGTATGAAATATTGTAGGTAAAGTTTTTAGTTTCATTCCTTTGAGTCATAAACTTGAATTTACTCATTTGGAGCCTGAATTTAAATGACTAAATAACACTTTATTTAAAAAAAATTTTTATTGTTGAATTTGAATAAATTTATTTTGAATATTTGAATGAATATTTCTTAATATACCTTTAAGAAAAAATGTTGTTTTTGGAAATTTGTTTTATTTGATTTTTATTAATGTTTCTTAAAAATTTTTAATTTTCTTAATAGTTTATTGCCAAGTTCATTTCCATTTAACACCCAGTGCTCATCCCAACAAGTGTCCTCCTCCAGGCCCATCACCACTTTTCCCCTCCCCCCACCCCCATCAACCCTAAGTTTGTTCTCAGTATTTAAGAGTCTCTTATGGTTTGCCTCCCTTCCTCTCCTTAACTATTTTTTACCCCTTCCTTTCCCCTATGGTCCTCTGTTAAGTTTCTTCTGTTCCACATATGAGTGAAAACATGGTATCTGTCCTTCTCTGCCTGACTTATTTCCCTTAGCATAACACCCTTGAGTTCCATCCACATTGCAACACATGGCCAGATTTCATTCTTTCTCATTGCCATGTAGTATTCCATTGTGTATATAAACCACATCTTCTTGATCCATTTGTCAGTTGATGGACATTTAGGCTCTTTCCATGATTTAGCTATTGTTGAAAGTGCTGCTGCCAAATAAATAACACTTTAATAAGAAATAGCACAATAGAGTTTCTGGGGCTTTTATTCCTTAAGTGTTAAAATTTATTGAAATAATATTTATCCAGTCTTTTTGTAATCCACCACATATGTAGTTATGTTCTTCTTTTCATTACTAGTATTTTTTATTTGTCCTTTCTTTTTTTCTAATTAGGCTTGCCATGGTTTATCAGTTTCATCTTTTTTTTTTTTATGTTTATTTCTTTTTTGTGGGGGAGGGGCAGAGAGAGAGACACACACACACACAGAATCTGAAGCATGTTCCAGTCTCTGAGCTATCAGCACAGAGCCCCATACAGGGCTCAAAGCCACAGACTGCTACATCATGACCTGAGCTGAAGTTGGAACCTCAACTGACTGAGCCACCCAGGCGTCCCAGTTCCATAATCTTTTTAAAAAAGGTTTATTGATCTTCTCTATTGCTCTGATGTTTCCTTTTTGTTTCATTAGTATCTGGTTTTATCTTTATTTCTTTTATATTTTATTTTATTTTATTTTATTTTATTTTATTTTATTTTATTTTACTTTTAAAGTTATATACTTAGCTCCTTAATATTTAGTCTTCCTTCTGGTTGTTCATTCTGTGGCTTGTATAGTTGGCTTATTAAAAAAAAAAAAATGCATGCTTTTTCTGACTGACCTTTTTGGAGTCTGGTTGAGTGGGCTTCTGTCTTCCTGGAGATGCTTCCCCCTGAGTGAGGAAGAGTTACCTCAGGTAACAGTGCATGAATAAATATTCTTCCTGGGAATCCTCACTACAGAGATTCTGTGAATATGAACTTCAGAATTATATTTTCTGGAAGTTGTGGCATAAGAATAGACAAAACCATTGGAAATCATTCAGGCATATTATGAAATAAATAATACCCATATATTGCCACCTATATGGCATCAGTCTAAAACTTAGTCATGGGAAATGTAAATTTATCATTTAATAAATTATATGGTAAACTTCTATTTATTGAGAAAATGAATAACTGGAAAGTCAGCCAAAAGTTTAAAAATCAGAGATGTAGATTAGAAAGAGAGCATGCAAGAGAGAAGAAATGAGATCCTTGAGCCTTGTAAGTGGCTCTTGCACGTTGGCTTGGCCATTGGTGGGGGTACAGAAGGCCAGTCTTCTAGGGAGAATGTGCTCACAGAATTCAGGAGTATAGATGCTTGTGTGGGATTTTTATTTAAAATGAAAATAGATTTACTTATTTAACTGGAGGCCACCGAGTTCCTCAAAAACTATCAATAAATAAGTGTTGCTATATTGATAACCACTGTGTTATAACCACCACTACATGAGAATACAGTAAAGCATTTTGAGTATCAGTTCCTCAGCATCAGATCATAATCTATAAATATGTTTTGTTATCCCATTTATAGTTTTTCTTTATCCTTGCCATTTGGAAGAAATTTAATGTGATACCTGCCATTAAAATTATATCTCACCTTCAATTAAAGTTTGAATTAGGAATTTCATCCCAGAACAAAATGGGTCAAAGTCATTTAAAAAAGAAGGTGCATAACATTTTGACTTAAAAGCATCTTTAAGCATTTCATGTTTTATTCTATTTAATAATATTTATTTAATCTAGCCCATATGATAATTTTTTCCAAGGGAAAGGGGTCAGGTGGTCTACTTCTTATATATGTGTATATAGCAAAAAATACCTGCTGCCTGGTAGGTAGAGAAATTCTGGTCAGATATTTTAATCATATCTTTTAAAATGGACAGTTCCACAAGAAATTTGCCTTGATAGAGGATCTTTCTTTGAAGTAGTTGGTGCCAAGTAGATTGCTTTATTTGTAATCATCTGCCTTTGTCCTATAAGAAAGCTTTAAATATAGTGACCGAAGGGTCAAGGGACTGGGATACTGGAAATGTGATTTACCTGCTTTCAGGAGGATCTTAAATTGGTGACTGTCATAGCCATTCTTGGCAAGCTGATGAAATCTCTAATAAATGGTAAAATTATTGAACACATGAGCTGAGAACAGTCTTTTGAGGAATATGGCCTCCGGATTTCCCCAAGAGGAGATCCTATTTCACCATGTTTTCAGAATTACTCAAAGGCTGAGCAGGGATGTGGATGAGAAAAACAGGAGATGCACTGCTGCCAGTGTTCTAGAAAAAAATGTGAACTAGAAGTAGGACAGAACTTAAAAGAACTTTGTTCTAAATTCCCTGGCTATCACTGTTCATTTTCATATGCAAGTGCAAAAAACAGTTGCACATTATTTTAGCATGATCTTTACCATTACCTCTTTCAATTAACTAGGCAACCATCAAGAGAGAATTTGATCATGAAGGGTCCAAATAGAACAATTTTCTACTTATGTAAGGACACAGGAAATACTAAGATAGCTGTGTGGAAGAATCACATCCAGGAAACTGGTAGCTGTGGGGGAAAAAAAGTTGAAGTTGCTTTGATATTAGGAGGTTGGTTAAGTTGTACATATTTTTAGCAGGACAAGAAAAAAGAGAGAGAGAGAGAGTTGCATGCCACTATTTGAAAAGAATGTGATACAACAAAAACTATTTTTAATCTGTGGTGGGGAAGAGGAAAATTCATGATTTTTAATGGTTATGAACTTAGAAAATTAACCCTGCAAAGCAGAATCTTTACTGCTAGAATAGAATTTGGCTCTGCAGGTTTTGTTATGTTAAAACTTAATAAGCAGGATTTTAGTATTCAGATTTCACCGCAATTTAGAGTTTGTAATAGAAATGCTAAATTGAAATCTATTTTAAGATATAACCCCCCCTCAAAATTTTAAAAGAATGCAGAAGTTTTTAAATGGTCTAAAAATGTAGCTTTAAAGATTTGAAATCTCCTCATGCTTTTCTAACTGGATAGATCTTTCTTAGATAATACGTTTTGCCTCTTAATGCTCATTAAAGATTCTTCCCTTGACCAAAAAAAAAAAAAATCTATCTTAGGATTTTATAATTCCACCAAATATGGCTATGGAGGAGGCTATATTTAGGAAGTTAATCTTCCTATGTATGTATTTGTTAATAGTGTAACATGTGTAAGAGAGGGCTTAGAAGCTTTGGCATTATTGAAATATATCCTGCCAGTATATTTCTGTCAATAGAAAAATCACAATTGGCAATGGGCAAATGAAGCATTCTATCTATAAATGGGCACATATTCCTTTCTTAGCCCACAATAATTAAAATGAACACATTATGTTTTAGGAAAAAAAATCTTTTTAGAGACAGCTAAATATGCTACCTCAAAAGAAGTAATCAAATTATGGGAGTTAATTAAAGACCCTCTCTTTCATCACTCTTCCATGAAGGCATCCATTGATACTTGGAACAAACAAAAAGCTTCTGGAGGCAAAATTTTTCAAATGGAGCCCTGATGTCCTATTTACCTGCTGTAAAATTAGAGTTATAAAACAGATTATTGGAGAAAATAGCAGCCCTTCTTTAGTAAATACCTAAGATATAACAACCTCTAAGAATGAATTTAAAAGATTACTGAGTATAATAAGATGTTTTAAGCACTTAAAATTAGCTCCCTTCCTGCCCCACCTCCAACCTTTGGTTGAAATATGATTTGTGTTGGACTCCCCAGCCTGCCAGGGTGGGTCAGTCTCCCTGAAACATGTAAGGCAGGCATCTCAGTCCTTTGCCCCTCGCCAGAGGGATAAGGCAAACCTCCTTGGCACTGTGGCTGCTTTCCACTCTAGTGATTTGAAAGTAGGGGTGGGGGCAGGCAACCGGTCTGAGAGGGTGTGTGTGTGTGTGTGTGTGTGTGAGACATCAGGAAACAAGGGTGTGAGGACTGGGCTGGATCAGGCAGCCCGCAGCTGTGAAGGAAGCAGGAACATAGCACAGAGCAGAAGCCTGGAAGCTGGTGAGTGAGAGTGGCCAGGGGTGCCCGGACAGATGTCTGGATTTCTGTCTGCTGCCTCTTCTTACTATCTGGAGGATCTGTAGCAGAGAGCTGTTAGAGCCACCATAGCATTCGCCTCTCATTGGACTTTTGTTCACAAAGAATTTTGTTTCATTGAACTCTCACTCCTCCTGTGTCAGAAATACCCAGTGACGTGCGGCTTAGTTCAGTTGCCTCACACAACTGCTTGTGTTAGTTTTGCCCCTAAGTGAACATCAGTTCTTCTGTTTTTCATCATATTTGGGGAGTTTTTCATCACATTTGGGGAGCTATTATGTCTTAAAACATTCTTATTGCTCCTTTCTCTTTCCTGTCCTTCTGGAATTCCCAGCTGGTGGGACTGGTGGTGTCCTGGACGTTTCTTATTCTGTGCTCATTTTTCTTCATTCTTTTGTCCTTTCTGCATTTCAGAGCTGGTGGCATCAATTAACCTATCTTCTGGTTTGCTGATTCTTTCTTCTGCTTACTCAGTGAAAATTTCATTCAGTTCTTGTACTTTACAAACCCAGAATTTCTTTTTTTTTATTTATAAATAGTTTATTGTCAAATTAGTTTCCACATAACACCCAGTGCTCATCCCCATGAGTGCCCTCCTCCATGCCCATCCCCCCTCCCCCCCACATCCATCAGTCCTCAGTTTTTGTCAGCATTCAAGAGTCTCTCATGGTTTGCCTCTCTCCCTTTCCCCCACCATTTCTCCCCTTCTTCTCCCCCTTGGTCCTCTGTTAAGTTCCTCCTAATCCTCCTATACGTGCAAACATATGGTATTGGTCCTTTTCTGCCTGACTTATTTCACTCAGCATAACACCCTCAAGGTCCATCCATGTTGCTACACATGGCCAGATTTCATTATTTCTCATTGCCATGTAGTATTCCATGGTATAGATAAACCACATCTTCTTGATCCATTCGTCCATTGATGAACACTTAGGCTCTTTCCATGTTTTGGCTATTGTGGAGAGTGCTGCTATGAACATTGGGGTACATGTGCTCCTATGCCTCAGCATTTCTATATCCCTGGGGTAAATTCCTAGCAGTGATTTTGCTGGGTCATAGGGGAGTTCTATTGTTAATTTTTTGAGGAACCTCCACACTCTTTTCCAGAGGGGCTGTACCAGTTTACATTCCCACCAACGGTGCAAGAGGGTGCCCGTTTCTCCACATCCTCGCCAGCATCTCGTGTTCTCTGATTTGC
Organism: Hyaena hyaena; assembly: GCF_003009895.1. Classification (NCBI taxonomy): domain Eukaryota; kingdom Metazoa; phylum Chordata; class Mammalia; order Carnivora; family Hyaenidae; genus Hyaena; species Hyaena hyaena. The sequence goes on from NW_024081006.1 coordinate 762,559, forward strand.
TCATTTTAGCCACTCTGACTGGTGTGAGGTGGTATCTCAGTGTGGTTTTGATTTGTATTTCCCTGATGAGTAGGGATGCTGAGCATCGTTTCATGTGTTTGTTGGCCATCTGGATGTCCTCTTTGGAGAAGTGTCTGTTCATATCTTCTGCCCATTTCTTTACTGGGTTGTTTGTTTTTTGGGTGTGGAGATTGGTGAGTTCCTTATAGATTCTGGATATCAACCCTTTATCTGATATGTCATTTGCAACTATCTTTTCCCATTCCCTTGGTTGCCTATTAGTTTTGTGGGTTGTTTCCTTTGCCGTGCAGAAGCTCAAACCCAGAATTTCTATTTGGTTCTTTAAAAAATATAATCATTCTTGTCTATTTACTGATAATCTCTTTTGGATAAGACACCATTTTCCTTTAGTTCTTTGTACATGGTTCCCTTTAGCTCTTTGAGCATATTTAAAGTAGTTCATTTAAAGTCTTTGTCTAGGGGCACCCGGGTGGTTCAATCGATTGGTTAAGCATCTGACTTAGGCTCAGGTCATGAATTCACTGGTTCATGAGTTCAAGCCCTGCATCAGGCTCTGTGCTGACAGCTAAGAGCCTGGAGCCTGCTGCAGATTCTATGTTTCCCCTGTCTGCCCCTCCCCGGTTGAGCCCTCTCTCTCTCAAAAATAAACAAACATTTAAAAAATTAAAAAAAAATAAAGTCTTTGTCTAATGAGGCCAATGTGTGTGCTTCCTCAGGGACAGTTTCTATTAGTGGTCTTTTCCACCCTGTACATGAGCCGTATTTTCTTGTTTCTTTATATGCTGTGTAATTTGTGTGTGTGTGTGTGTGTGTGTGTGTGTGTGTAAAATTGGATATTTTTAATATTGTAGCATGGCAACTTTAGAAATTAGATCCTTTTCACCCGCACCCGTCCCCCTCCCCCCCCCCCCCCCCCCCCCCTAGCCCTGGGTTTGTTGCTACTTGTAGTTGCTCCTTGCTTGTTTTGTGACTTTTCTATACCAATTTTGAGCAGTTTGTATTCTTTGTCCTGAGTGGCTGTTGCTGTCTGTATTCTGTTAGCTCAGTGTCTAGCTAGTGATTGGATACACATTGATAACTCCGCCTTAGCCTTTACCTCCTGCATGCACAGAACTTGGGGGTCAGCCAGAGGTGAAAGTTTAAGGTTATCTCAGGGCTTTCCTGAGCATGTACTTAGGCCCATGCATGAACTTGACTGTTTAAATTTCCAGGAATATGTCTGATCTTCTTAGTGAAATGCTCTTCCACTGAGGTATACCCCCTCTATGTGTGATCTTTTTAAAATACTTGTTTGAGAAACCGTCTCAATCCCCAAATTTTCCTCCCAAGCTTTTGGTTTGTTCATTGTTTACTTCAACAGTTATTTATTGCCCCAGGCAGCAGCTACTAGTAGATTTATTTTTGAGTGTTTTTGACAACCCCCTCCGGCAGCCACTTCAGCTTTGGTAGAGTACCAAGTTTGGAGAGCTGTGGTGGAGCCCTTCGAGCTGAAGCAACCAGGCAGATCACAACAAACAACCACAACCACAGTTCTTTCAGAACAGGCTTCTCTCTACTGCTTCTGGTAATGGTATCTGTGCTGGGAATATGGGCTTTTGTCTTCAAGGCCCTTCGCTGAGCTGGAGAGCAGGGGCCGGGGCCGGGGTAACTTATAATACCACCAAGTGGCCGGCTTTTCCTGCCGAGATCTAGCTGTTTTTTATTAAGTGTTCCCCTGGTTGCTGCAATATTTTGGTTATTTCCACAGTTTTGCCAGTTTATTTGATGCTTTTATGGAGCAATGAACTTTCGGAGTTCCCTACTCTGCCATTTTCACTAATGTTGTTTACCATCTGACTTTGATTTTGTATAGGCTGCTATCAACTTCAAACAGAAACTGTTTAATTTAAACTCAATCTAGCTCTAAACCTCTCTTGATGAGTCTTTCTCACTAAAATATGAGTGGATATACCCTTTATATATATATTTGTATCTAAAATAATATATTTATATCTATATCTATCTATATAGATACAGATCTATATAGATATATTTCAAATAGACTACAGTCTGTAGCCATATCTAGAGCAATTTTATTGATTTTTTCCAAGTTAATGTAATAAAAATTTAACATCTAATGTCTTCTTTTATTAAGGTTCCCTTGCATGACATTAAATAAGATAAAGCTTAGAGAATCCTAATAATTGCTGCAAGGCTCAACTTTCTCAGAACTTACATAACTTCTAAATAAATAATGTTTACTGCATCTCTTATATGTGTTATTATTTGATTGATGACTGTTTTGTCCACCAGTCTAAGAACCCTCTAATGCAAAGACAATCTCTGTTTTTATTCACCTCTGTATTCCTAGCATGAGGCCTGATGCCTGGCACATAGTAGGAGTGCAAAAACATTAGTAGAATGAGTAAATGAATAAGTATAGGGGCTGTTAGATGAAAACTATGGAGTGAAGACCTTTATGACTTGAATTATCTAGACCTTTAAAATCATGGAGTTACAGGAAATCTTCCTGGGTCAAAGAGTGCATATTCAGGTTTTATCCTTAGTTTTTGTGGCTTGCTTAGAAAGTACTAAAAGCCATGTGCTATAGGCCCATCTCTTTCAATCATTTTCTGTTGGACTTTTCAGGATAAATTTTGTCTTTGTATTTAAGTGAATACAAAATGCTCTTAGGTCATATGGTATCTTTAACTAAAAGAGTAAAATCTAAATTAGAAGTCTAGGACTTTAGCATTCTAGGCATTGGAACTGTCAGCTGTGTGAACAAGTTAACTTTTCTATAACCTACAGTCACCTGCTGATTGTGCCCGTTCGCACAGAAAATGAAGGACGACGGATGTCTGCCTCAGCTCTGTATGGGCCCTTGCTGTTCCCAGGCAGGATAGAAAGTGGTTTACCAGCATTGTCAGTGTAAGTCACTGATACTCTTGAAGCAACGATTCTTACTGGGTATTAGAAGATACCTTTAGGTCTGAATTTTCAGCTTCTGTTCCGCTTTACTTCATGTATATAGAACTTAAATCTACTAAGTATAGGTTTTTTGTTCTTGTCTTTGTTATTTAGTGTGAATGACCTAAGTCACTAGGGTTAATTGACATGTCTTGTTGGCACACCTATTTATCTTAACCAGTCCAAGTTATAAAGATGAGCTTTATTGTTCATTTTGTTCATTGCAGTTATCCACTGTGCCTTTTTTTTTCACTAAGATGTAATTCCCCTACATTAAATGCACCCTCTTAAAGTGTACATTCCATTGGTTTTTAGTATATTCACAGTTGTGCAACTGTCATCACTATCTATCTAATTCTAGAACATTTTTATCTCCCCTGAAAGAAATATCTTGCCCATTAGCAGTTACTCCCAACCCCTGGTGACCACAAATTTACTTTCTGTGTCTTTAAATTTCCTATTTTAGACAGTTCATATAAATGGAATCATACCCTCTGTGGTCTTTGGCAGTTTGCATGTTTCACTTAACATAACGTTTTCATGGTTCTTCCTTATTGTAGAAGGTAGTATCAGTATTTTATTATTTTTTATGGCTGAGTAATATTTCATCATATGGATCTGCCACATTTTGTTTGTCCTTTCATCACCTGATGGATATGTGGGTTATTTCCACCTTCTAGCTATGATTATGAGTAATGCTACATGAACATTGTGTATATTTGTGTGGACATGTGTTTTCATTTCTCTTTGGCTATATACCTAGAACTGGAATTGATGGGTCATAGATGGTGACTCTGTTTAATTTTTTGAGGAATTGACAGATGTTTTCTAAAGTGGCCCAGATGACTGTTTCAAGTTCACAAAACAAAGAAATGGCCTATTGACTCACACTTATTTATTTAAAGTTTTTTTAATATTTACTTATTTTTGAGAGAGAGAATGACAGAGTGTGAGGGGGGAGGATCAGAGAGAGAGGGAGACAAAGAATCTGAAGCAGGATCCAGGCCCTGAGCTGTCAGCACAGAGTCTGATGCAGGGCTCAAACTCAAGAACCCCAAGATCATAACTTGAGCTGCAGTTGGATGCTTAACCCACTGAACCACCCAGGTGCTCCTGCCAAAACATTCACCCCCATGGAACACCACTTCCTCTGGAGAGCCTGGGATATTCCTGGAAAAGGGCTAGAGACCCTTATTAAACAATAACAAAAGACTGAGAGAGCTTTTACTATGCTGTCTAGTGTGAATTGTGCAGAGGCAGACATACAGCACGTGTCCACTTATTTTGCTACAGACCATTTTACAAAGGGCAGCTTACAGGATGTAACACACTTCCATTCCCTGATCCAAGTCTGGTTTCCAAGTGAGGAACTGAGGTCTAGGGAGGCAGCCAAAGGCTCCACGCTAATTAATTTCATAATTGCCAAGGGAGCACCTCCCATCCGCTAGCCTCAGTGTTAGGCCCTGGGGGAGACCATGACAGCCTATGCGATAGGCGACTGCAACACTGGTGAGGAGTGAGTAGAGGACAGTGCATTGAACCTGGGGCACCTGTGGATGTGACAGTAGACCAGTTGAAGAGACCAATCAATAGACTGGCTGGAGGGACAGATTTTGATTCTGTGAGTAATAATTGAAGCCAGGGACTCGATAAGCACACTCTGGGGATGAGGAGGCAAGGACAGAACCTGAGGACATCAGTGTTTCAGGGTACACGAACAGCAGCCCCAGATGGAGACCAAGGAGGAATCAGGAGGAAGCACTGGGAACGGCGAAGGGCTACATTCTGATACTGCAGAGAAGCAGCAGCAGGCTCTAGTGGCTGAGGGCTTGGGCTCAGAGCTGAGCTTATATTCTCAGTCCTGACTGCCTAGCTCACAGGTTGTGTGACACTGGGTACATGTCACTCTACTTCTCAAAGGTTTGATGTATAAAAAGGGTATAATTGTAAACCTACTTTATCAACTGGTAGTGAAGTCTAGATAAAGTATGCACGGTTTGGAGTATCATACTTGGCATACAAGAAGTGCTCAGTAAACATTGGGTGATAGCATCGTTATTATTATGGAGATGAGGACTTGGAGACACCTGCTGCATTCAGTATTGCCGAGGTTGTAAGTGCCCTTGGCAAAAAATCCATTTCAGTGGAGTGACAGTTTGAGGAGTGAGTAACAGGCAGAAGAGGAGAGGCTGTGAGTTTAGACGTTTTCTCAAGGTTAGTTATGAATGGTTTGGCGGAGGACTGTTGCTGGGGACCCCGAGGACAGGTTTAGAAGAAATCAGTAGGAGAGGTCTGAGCACACTTGGTTGCAGAGCGGGGGAGGCTGGGGAGCTGGCAGTGGTGAAGCTCATCAGGAAAGCACATGGCCTAGGAAGGAGCACGGGAAGGGGACCCGTAGCGAAATTGCTGTATGCCAGGACTTGCCTCAGAGCATCCAGATACCAGAGCAACTGAGACTGGCACATTCCTGAAACTCAGGGTTCAGTGCTCCATTGTGCAGTTCTCTGCATAACGAGAACATATGTCATATCCTGAAAGGGCTCCTGGGAAGACAGGTGAGAGTCAGAGCATCTTGGTGAAGTCTTCAAACACCCTGGAAGTCGCCTTGGAATGCAGACTCACTTTGCAGTCATTATTAAAAGGGAAAAAAAAGCCTCCCAAATTTCACTCTGAACTGCAGCCGTTGGTGCTTGTCCTGATTTCCCTGTGCACGGATGTGTCTGCCAACATTTCCTCCTTCTCTGATAGCCGTTGATGTGCTGTTCTTCCCGGTCTCCTGTGTGAGGCAGGAGTACTTCCCACTCTTCCCCAGTCTGGGAGGCCTGGGGAAACCCAGGCCTCCCAGAACTTGCAGAAAGGGGAACACTCTCTGTGTCCTGACACAGGGGCTAGTTGAGGTGAAGGAGCCTACTCCATGCTTGAATCCAAAGGAACATGTGGAGCAAGTGGCTAGCTGGTGCACATCTCCACTGCCAGGCCAGGCCTCGCCTGGAACTCCAAGCCCTAGGCTTTGTTTCCACAGTGCTCCTGGACTCCCCAGGCAAGGCCTGCCTGGCACCTCCCATAGGTTCTCAGGGACTGTCAGAAGACCCGCGCCTCTCTTTATAGATGGAGAAACATTGTGGGAGGGGGCTAGCACAAGGACGCAGAAGGGCCACATGATTCTCAGTTTAGAGCTGGGTTCTTCGGGCCACAATTGCCTAGTGTGTCTCCGCCCTCAGGACCTGGAACGGGGCTCTTCGGCGGTACGTGCTCCTAGTTTATTCCCTTTTCTTTTTGTCTAAAAAACATTTAATGCGAGTTAGAGTATGCTTTTGATTATTTCTCCATTTGACTTGGGGAAGTAACCTCATGGGTTCCTATTTTTGTTCCCTCATTTTGAAGACAGGGAAGACTTCCTTAGTAAATGGAAGAACACCCAGATTTTGAGGGAGTGCTCCAAGTGCACAAATACTTGTGGCTGAGAGAAAACAGTGGCCCTCCCTCGACTACTGCAGGCAAGAGCCAATATTGGGAACAGCTGTGTTTAAAAGTCTCCTAATTGTTATTTATTCTGTCTGTGGATCTGCAGTCCAACAAATGTATGAATAGGACCTTTGCTGATCGTATCTCCTTGTTTTGATCAGAACTGCTGTAAATAAGAGCACTATAGCATACTGTTTGCTTAAACTCCTAGAGCTTTTACCACAATTCAGTGTTTTTTTCTTTTCAGCCTCTGTTCATTTCTAAGAAGTAGAACGTAGAGTAGTTAACCTAGAGTTCTGGAAACTCCCTGAGGGACTACTTCTCAGATCTGTGAACCCTGTCGCCTCTCTGAAACCTGAGTCCCTGGTTTTCTTATGCCTCGTAGAACCCTCCTGAACTTCCGCATGTCCCGAACGTTAAGACTCCAGTAAGTCTCCTCCTTCTGCAGTAGTTCCTGTGTCGTTAATGGCATTGTTTCCAAGACGCAAGCAAGAAATCTTGGAGCTGTCTTTATCCCCTTTTTTTTGCTCACCTCCAGTGTGCATTCGGTTAGCCCATCTTGTGAGATGTATATTCTAGTGAAGTCAGCCTGCACTCTGTCCTCTGTGATTGCCGGTTGGGGTGTGGGGCCTTGTCTCCTCATAGGAATGTTTCTGCTTGGAATTCTCTTCCCTTGGCCAGCTCCCAGTCCCCCACCCACATGTCCATCTTCAGCAGAGCCCTTACTCCCTGAGCCCCCTTCCCAGGGAGATGTCTTTCCTTTTTCCTCTGGATTGCTATTTCTTCTTTCACTTGAATCTGCATGAAATTATTTGGTAATTTTGTATTTGCAGGTTTTACTCTTTGGCTAGATTATAAGGTCTTTGAGGGTAGGAATCCAGTTTGTACTTAAATCCATGTATGGCACATATGTCAGCACAAAAACTAGTGGCCACATTTAATTGACTTGAATTTAGAAAAAGATATATGGGATCAAAGAGGGACCATTAAATGATGCTTATTATTTATTGGTTGATCTCTTTTTAGTCTTTTTTTTTTTTTGTCTTCCTTACTCGTTTGCTTCTCTCACTTAGAAAGAAGTACATAAAAGGTTTGTTCCTATAGAAGCAATTTAAATATAGTCTTCTCTATCACAGATAAAATAACCTGAGTACATTATCACTGTTCTGTCCAAATGCAGTTTCATTAACATCTGTTGACATTATAGAGACAAGGCATAGCCTTAGGGGCTAAGGGTCCAGGTTCCGGGCCTGGTGCTACCCTTTATGACCTGAGTGACCTCAGCTGTCTCCAGTATTTTTTATGCTCTGTTTTCTCCTTTGTAGGAGACTAATAATACCTACCTGATACGGTTGTTTTAAGGATTAGATGAGATACTGAATATGAAAGCATCTTGTATAGTGTAAGGCATAGGGTAAGTTCTGATAGAAAATAACTTCTCAGGTAATTTTTAAGTTGAATCTGAATTTATATATATTTGTTAGGCCTGGATATGAAATCATTCTACTAGTTGGTTTATATAGTATCAGCTGTAAGCATGTGTGATGTTTCAAGGACTCAGTTTTCCACATCTGTCCTTATTTTGTGTTAGTAATATCCTCTTTTGGTATTAACAACTTATGAATATTATTTCAACTGATTGTTCTATAAGACAATTGGACTGATTTTTTTTCTTCTCACTTAAGAATTTTTGGAATTCTCATTATTTCTCTAGCATGTTTTGGATAATGTTGAATTAATGGTATCATTTTTTAAAAGGTTTTATTTATTTTTTGAGAGAGAGCGCGTAAGTGAGGGAGGGGCAGAGAGAAAGGGACAGAGGATCCGAAGTGAGCTCTGTACTAGCAGGCTGGTAGTAGCAAGCCCAATACGGGGCTTAGACTCACCAACTGTGAGATCATGACCTGAGCTGAAGTTGGATGCTCAACCGACTGAGCCACCCAGGTGCCCCTTAATGGTATCACTTAAAAAAACTTGGTAATTAGATTTAGCAGGTTTTTGGTTTTTTGTTTTTTTCTTTGGAGGTATTTGTTTTCATCTCAGCATGAAGACAGAAGTAAGATGCTTCATGATTATCATTATTTTGTTTGGAATTTCTGCTGAATTTTCTCTCCATTCATTGCAATTCTACTTTGGGAATGGGCCTCCACTGTGTAGTCATATGCTGGTTTGTATGGGGTGAGCATGATATCTGGTTGGCACCGGGATACATAGGCGATCTAGAGCACAATATTCCCTTGCACGTGTCTTTAAGGTGTAGGAAAAGCAACTTTGAAGGCTGGTCTACAACTTACTAGTTGTAGACAGAATCTAGATCACAGTTTTAGTCAAGGGGAAATCAGCCTGCCCTGTTGTCTTGCCACGCTGGCTGTGCCAAGTCAAAGGAAAAGGAAAAGCCCATTGGAATGAAGGATTTTTTTTCTCCCTCTTTTTTGCTTGTTTTCCTTGGTCTATCCATTGTTTATGATAATATGAGCACTAAGGCAGAATTTATAGTTAGTACAATTTGGCTGTATGAATTCTTAACTTTTACCTTTCCTTTAAGGTTGATTTCAGCACCACTTTCTGGGAAGAAACCATACTAGTTACCCACTGCCTCCAAGAAAATGGAATGTACCTAAGTATTGTTAGACAGGGGCAGTATTTTATAGCGGCTGTTGGCTCAGGAGATTCTCAGATGAAGGATTTAGAAAGAGGAGCAGAGCAGACCCAAGAGACAAGGCCAGCCACAGCCCTCCTCTGAGATGTACTTTAGTTACCTGGCAGGGACCGCTGCATGTGAGAACCTTGTTCCAGAGCATGGAAATTGTAAGGATTTTTTGTGTGGGGGAGGGGGAGTGAGGTATGTTAAAATTAGCCTTTGTGCTTCTCATATGAAGAGTTTCGCCAGACATTTCTACCTAGTTAATTAAATAGGAATCCACAGAAAGCTGTCATTGAAATACGTAGCATGCTAACAAACAAGTCTGAACAGTAGGGTTATACAAGGAGAAGTCTCCCTCTCCATCCCGGCCCTGGCCCCTCAGTTTCCCTCCCCACAAGTGTGTGCTCCCAGAGATGGTCAATGGATGGGCCTGCCCTTTTTAGACACAGCAGCATATTACAAGATTGTCCATCACGTTGCTTGTTTTTCACCTCACACTACTTCCTGATATTTTCCAAGTCAGTCTATGAAGAGTTTCTCGTTCTTAATGCCTGCACAGTACTCCACTGTATTGATGTGTAATTCTTTTAACTAGTTTCCTCTTAAGGGACATTTAGGTTGCTTTCCATCTTTGATCATTACCAGAGGGTCTGGAATGAAGGAACTGTTTTTTAAATTCTCTTGCTGGTTTGAGAAAGCTGACCTAATATGATGTGCTCTATTGATATGATTTTAATAGTTTGTCCTAGAAAAAAGAATGAAAAAAACTATGTAGGATCTCCAAATCCATTGTTTCCAAAACAATGGAGATCACATCTGATAATGCTTAAAGCTAAAAAGAACTAAAAAGGACCTAAGAACTGCAAAAATGGTCTAAAAATGTGGATCTATCTCAGGCAGCTATGCCCAGGTGTATGTACTGTGAAAGAGTTGTTGGTGTTGTGGTCTGTGAATAAAGGAGGGAGCTGGTGCGCAGGCAGACCTTTGTGTCCTCTGAAAAGGCCACGCGGTGATAAAGGTGACCTAGATGCCAGCAAACTTCGAAGACCCCCACACAGTTCCAATGCAGCGCAGTCAGTGCTGTATGGGATAAGTTCAGGCACTGTGGCAGTGTGTCCTTTGGAGCAACATCTAACTCAAGTGTGGCAGAGGCAGGAGAGGTTTACCCCAAGGACGCGCCTGCTAAGCTGAGCCCTGGAAAACGTTTGGGGGTATATAAGTTAGCTATGGGTAGAATAGTGTAGGGACCTTGTTCTCGGAGAGCAAACAGCAGCACGCCCAGAGACCATCTGGTCCATTGGAGGAATTTCCAAGTGTGTCTGAGGGGAAGTAGGGAGAGGAGGCTCCCAAGGCGATCCCGGGTCACGGTATTCATAGCTCTCTGCAGGCAGTAAGGAGTTGGGACTTAGCAATGGGAGGCCATGGAAGGCTTTTACTGGATGTGTGAAGTAACCTGCCTTTTGTTTTTAAAATCTCATTCTGACTGCCAGGTGGAGAATGAGCTGGAAAGGGATGGGATGCTATTTAGGGAGCTGTTGCAGTAATCCAAGTGAGGGGTGATAGCTGGACATAGGTGTGGAGGAGGAGACACAGCCCTCTGGTTGTTCAGTTAAAAAAGAATTATAAACCATGCATTTAATACATACATCTTTATGAGCTTTCTGTATTGTTTCTTTTGAATAAACCCTAGAAGTGGAATTGCTGAGTCAAAGGAAATGAGATTTCTAAATCTTTTAGTAATGTAGTAAAATCATTTCCATAAAGGCTTTACCAATTTACAGGTCTGCTGGCAATTTGGACGCTGCCGGCTCCCCACGGCTTCACCGTCACTGGGTGTTACCGTTGCTGGGAATGGACACCAGTCTAATAAGCAGGAAATACATGTCTTTTCTCTGTTTTAATTTGTTTCTGTGAGTACTGGTGAACTTGAAGTTTTTTCATGTTTACCTATGAATTATATCTCCACAAATTGCATATACTTGTTTTATTTTTCTCTTCAACTGTTTATCTTTGTCTTTTTGATTTCTAGGGGCTCCATAAATACTTAATCCTTGGTTTTTTACATATATTGCCCCTATATGTTCTAATGTCCCTCTAATTTGTTATTCTGCTTACTTTTGTTTTGCTGAGCAGAAAGATTGTGTTTAAATGTAATAAAATGTTTTGTTCATGCTTTCTGCCTTTAGTTTAGAACCCAGAAAGTCCTTCCTCAACCCTGGGTTATATAAATATTGGAATTCGTATAAAATATTCACATTTACTTTCATTTTCTACCTTTAAATAATTAATCAGGATTTTTCTGGAGTAAGATGTGTTGTTGGAATCTACCTTTTTAGTTCCCAATGGTTAAGGAGAAAAAGTTAAAAAAATTTTTTTTTCTGAAAGCAAAACTGAGGAAACTTCTCCTAAGTCTACAAAAGAATTTTTAGACAGTTTGTATGGGGAAAAAGTCTCAGAGATTGGATTTAGAAAAATGAGTATTTTTGAGGATTTTGATATTATTGTACATGGTCAAAAGAATCCAGTAAATGGGAGAGTTCAGGTCATAACATATTGCCCACAGTAAACATGTGGTTGCAATCTGCGTGTCACCAACTCAGAGTTATCCTTTCTCTTTGAAACACTAATTAACGTTGAAATGACTTTTCAGATGGATGGTGGCTCTAATCTTTGTGTATTCATGGGTTCCTTTCACACAGAACATCCAAGATGACCCATTCTCTTGACTGTGGTAGAGGAAGTAAGAACAAGACCAAAGATTGTAGAGTCTTGACCCACAGTACTAAAGCAAAGCCTCAAAATGACTCAAGAAATCTTAGAAAATAAAATGCTGCAGTCCCTGACATTCATCATTTTGGCAGCAAGATAAACTTTTCTAAACTTTTAGGAACACACACACACACACACACACACACACACACACACACATTAACACTCTGGAGCTTGATTTATTTTTCCTGAGAAAAAACGCTGCCCTGTTCTTCCTGTTTAGGAGAGAATGAGAGAGAAGTCTGGTGACGGGACAGTTGTGTACGTGCCCTCTGGGGCTGTCCTGTCCCCTTTAGTGTATGCCCTTGGCTCTCCAGTGAAGCCTTGCTTCCCAGGAAGTACTGTTTGCAAGAGTCTGAGGTGTGGTTTGGTGGCTTTCAGGCCACCCAGATGCCATGTGTATCTGTTTGATAAATTCTGCGGTTTGACTGTTCTTTGTTTTGCCAGCTTGTTTAAAAAAAAAAGGGGGGGAAAAAGCAAGAAATGATATGCTAAATGTTTATCACTTTACATGAATTTATGGAGAATCTAAGTGTAATTGCATTCCTGAAAAAACAAAAGGCTGTTTCCCTGAGGAATTTTCTTGAGGTGATTTGGTCTTTTTTTGAGAACATAAATATCAACTATAAAACTGTACGTAAGATTTTATAAATACTTTTCAGCAGGCTAAGCAATAGTTTTTTCAAAAAGTAAGGCTATAATTGGCTACTCTTTGCATATCCAAGATCAGTACCAGAAGGTGTGTTGGAAAGTCACCCTTTTTAAAATTATGGCATAGGTTTTCTGCTATTGTCCAAGTAGAAATAGTGGCCCTTAAATCTTTTATAGTTCAGGATTTCTAGCCTCAACTGGATTCGGGGTTGGATAGGTCCTTGTTGTGGGGCTAGTCTTTGTGCAATAGGATGTTGAGCAACATTCCGGGCTTCCAATGCCTAGACGAGAGTAGTACTCCCCCCACAACCAGGGCAATTAAAAAATGTCCTTGCAGACCTTGTAAATTATCCCCTTGGGGGCATATAACCCCTGGATGAGAATGACTGCTGTCATCACTGCAGAGAAGGTAAGGTTGGTCAGATCAGGAATTAGTTCTCCTCAGGGCAGTAATAGGCCACTGGAAGAATCCCTTTACCTGGACTTCAGTGGAAAAACAGTGAAATCTCATAGCACTGAAAGACACTAATTAATTAAACTTGTTATATTGAAAATGAAATCAGTGAACTGAGACCTGAAGATAGATTTGAAAAACTGGGAGGTTATTTTCTAGAAGGACCGATCTAATATGGGTCTCAGTTGATCCCAGGCAAAGGGCAGGACTCATATGGCACCTCTGTGGTAAATCAGTTACGGTCGTTAAGTGTAGTTATTTGCTGTGCTAATGGCATAGATCAAAGAACAAGATGCTTCTTTCCTAAAATATCCTCCTGCCCTTCTAAACAGTGCTGGCTATGCAAGATTTGCTGGCCTTCTGTGGATGGCTGACCTATTCAGATGAAACACCCACCTGCTGTGAAAAATCTGGAAAATCAACCAAAACCTGTAACAAAACCCTTGACTACGTGGTTTAATAACTACAAGTTATATACTTGACTAGAAATTAGTGGTGCGTGTTTTCCTCTCCTATGGTTCAAGTCCCACTGTTGCCGATTTGTAAAGGTGCTTTTATTAACACTGGCAGTACAGGTCAAACAAAAGATAAAAAAGCAGACTCTGTCTCTAGCAGAGAATGTTGTGGTTGTATTATTTTTTGGATATATATATATATGTGTGTGTGTGTGTATATATACATGTATACGTATATGTACCCATACACATTAATACATATATAATGTATATGTTACACATGTATTTACACATGCAACATGTATATGTATTATACATGTATATATAGGATATGTACACATGTGTACTATATATTATATATAATGCATGTATATTGTATGTATATATGTATTATATGTGTGTGTATAATTTATATGTGTGTATAATATATAAAATATATTACTGTTTTATATTGAATTTTTTATACAATAATAGAAATTACTTTATGAAAAATAGATTTGAAAGGAGGTAATTGGTGTGTAATTTGATGTTCCATATTAAAATTTAGTTGTCTTACATAATGCTTAGTACTACTTTCAACCTTAACTGCCTATATAATGCAGTGCATTAATTCATTGTTAAATATATTTTTATTAATTACTTAACTGGAGTGAATTATAAATTCCCTGCCAAAAACATTGCTTTGCGTATTTTGGACAAGGAATTAGTCATGTTTGGATCTGTTTTTTAAAAACATTTTGATGGTTTTAAAAAGCTTTTAGAGGGGCGCCTGGGTGGCTTAGTCGGTTAAGCGTCCGACTTTCACTTAGGTCATGATCTCGCGGTTCGTGGGTTCGAGCCACGCGTCGGGCTCTGTGCTGACTGCCAGCTCAGAGCCTGGAGCCTGTTTCAGAGCCTGTGACTCCCTCTCTCTCTGACCCTCCCCTGCTCACGCTGTCTCTCTCTCTCTCTCCTAGAAATAAAAATAAAACATTAAAAAAAATTTAAAAAGCTTTTAGATAATTACATTAGGATGAACTGTTTCTATGTTGTATAAATTGCCCTTTAATGCATTTTTAAAGGATTATAAAATAATAATTCGAACTTATAATTATAGTTAACTTTCAGCAATCATTGCTAATAAAGGAAAGAAGTATTACAGAAAACAGTGAAGAGGGGCGCCTGGGTGGCTTAGTCGGTTAAGCGTCCGACTTTCGCTTGGGTCATGATCTCGCGGTTCGTGGATTCGAGCCCCGCGTCGGGCTCTGTGCTGACTGCCAGCTCAGAGCCTGGAACCTGTTTCAGTCTGTGACTCCCTCTCTCTCTGACCCTCCCCTGCTCACGCTGTCTCTCTCTCTCTCCTAGAAATAAATAAAACATTAAAAAAAAATTTTTAGAAAACAGTGAAGCATGTGGAAAGAAATACAGGGCACCTAGCCATCCTTAGTGTCTCTCTGTCCAGCCTGCACTGTTCATCTATAGTAAAAGTTGACCTGCTCGTGGTGGGAGGAAGCCACAGACTCAGAGAAAACTATCCACTTGTGGAAGACAGTGTATTAATTTTTTTTCCCAGCAGATTTTCATTGGCCTTTGTCTAAATGCATTTCCATATGAAATCAGGAAATAGGAACCCATTTTTTATTGCATAAGAAGAACAGAGATCTCATTTAGAAGCATTTTGATGAAACTGTTGTCAGTATCTGTTGTAACCGGATGCCTCCTGGAAGTACCTGGAACAGAAGATGTCCTCAGGGCCTCTCTTCCCTTCACCTGTTCTCCTGTAGTTCATGCCCCTCCCAGGCATGAGTTCTTTCTATCCAGGGTTTACATTCTGCTTGCTGCTTCCGTAGTTGTGCCTGAAAAATAAGATAGCTGACACTGTCTAAAAATTAGAGCAGAAGAATTCAGCAATATGAGAATATTTTATGCAAGTGTTTGAGGGAGGATACTCTAACACTGTCTCTAACTTTTATTCAACTTAAAAAGCTTATTTAATAGCTGTCTATAGAGTTTGCTTGAATTATCTGACCTTGTCGCTGTCTAAATATAGACATTTCAAGGAACACTGCGGACCCATGCTTTATGTTTTGGCTTCCTTCAAATCAGCTAAAGCACTTACGTGCTTGTGCAAATGTTGGAAATCTAATTCTCACTGTAGATAGCACCCAGGGTGAATGCGGGTGATCACACACTCTTTCTCGTCATGTTTTCTTTCAGGGCCATAGTCGAATAGCTGTTGCAGTTTGGATAGGTCCAAACTACTAGTGTTTAGTCTTCTAGAGCTTCTAGGTCCATTGATTTAAAAACAAATATAAATCTTTAGTCTGTGGCTTTTTTCTTTTTAAATACGTATTTTAGAAGAGTCTGTTGGTTACATTTATTGGGATGTGGCAATAATGAGGCTGAAGGCATGGGACTGGTCTCCGCATCCAGCTCGTAGCTCTGTCAGATTCCAGTATTGTACATTGTGGTGCCTCTAATGAGGTGGTCTTCAGGGGGCTGGGGCCAAAGAGAGCATCCTTCCATTCCACAGGTATGTGTGATTGTCCGTTGTGCTGGGCAAACAAGGTGACCACAAACACATAAGTAAATGAGAAAAAACCAACCAGAAAAGGGCATGCTGATTATTAAC
The DNA here is from genome assembly GCF_003009895.1 of Hyaena hyaena. Lineage (NCBI taxonomy): Eukaryota > Metazoa > Chordata > Mammalia > Carnivora > Hyaenidae > Hyaena > Hyaena hyaena. Next base: position 778,578 of record NW_024081006.1, read on the forward strand.
ATTAGGTGAGGCAATCAAAAGGTAGTTATTTCTAGAATAAAGTTGATAAAGATGGATTAGCCTTCAGTGGAACGAAATGACTGATAGAGTCATAGAGCCTCTGAATACAAAAGGGCAGGGTCTCGTTGTATTTACATTGCTCAGAATAATGGGGATGGCTTTCATTGGGGTGATACTTTTGTTATTTGCACTCCATCTGTTTCTCTGCAAAGTAACATATTTTAGAAAACCTGAGAAAAATGTTTGCCTCCAGACACTATAGAAGGAGGAGAAACTGAGAGACTCTTCCCATTCTGCAGGTCAGTGAGGGAGCAGAGGGAATACCCAAGCATGCGGGTGGTGGGCCTTCAGGTCTAAAGAAATAATCATTCATACTGTAAAGACAGAATTCTGTAATTGAGACAGTGGTGCTCAAAGCCATGTTCAAAGTAAGAGGAGTTTGAGGGAAACCATAGAGAATAAGAAAAGGACTCGGTAAATGATAGGAAGATGGGGAGCATATGGATTCCATTCAAGTGCAAAGCATCCAGGCAGCAGCACCCCTCTTCCTTGCCTTCCCTCCAGCCTCTGGAGTGAGCTGTCCCTCTGGTGGGCCAGCACTCCCTGTCCCCGTGGTCCCTCCGTCCCTTCGCCTCACCTCCGGATGCTTTCTCTACACTGGCTTTCCTCCCTCACACCCCGAGCCTTCCTCCTGTAGGGACAGCATCCTCAGTTCCGTGTTCCTCCTTGTCAGTTTTGTTGCGTGGAAGTCCAGCTCTCTCTTACTGCCTCTCTCCCTGTGTCCCCCACAGTTGTATAGCCTCGGGTTTGCTTTTACAAGGGCCACAACCAAGTTCTGTGTTGTAAAATTTAGTTCTTTTAAAACGGGCCCTGGTGTGAGGTCAGTGGGGGTTTGAATCTTGGCTCTGCTGCAGACAAGTCAAGTGACATTGGATAAGTCACTTGCCCTCTCTGGGCCTTACATCAGAAAATAGGATGCTAACCACTTCTTCTGTTATACAGACTGAGTGTGACCTGAGTGGGACGAGGTAGAAATGTGCATAATAGGCATCGAGTAGAGTGTGCGGCGCCTGGTGCCGGCCCGCAGGAGACGCCTCACGAGGGGCAGCCTGCACAGGGCCGGTCCCTTTCCGCTGCCCCTGACTCTGTAGGCCCGCGGTCCTCCCGCGCTCCCAGCGCCGGGCCTCCTGCTGTTCTCCGCAGGTTTGCTGTGATGCAGCCTGTGGCTTGCAGGCCTCGCTGCTGGGAGAGGCGCAGGGGTTCACCCTCAGCCTGCTCTTCTCCCCAAGTGGCTCCCGCCTGTGCCCGTGCTTCTCAGGCTCCCTGGGTTGCCTGCCAACATTTTCACTGGAATGCCCCATGTCCCCTTCCCTCAGTGTGTGAGAAACCCCATCGCCTCTCAATTCCACTGTCACATTACCCTCTTGACTGTTTCTTTTCCTTCTGTTTTTGCTTTCCCCAAATGTAATTGTCACATAGAGTGATTTCTGGAAGACATCTATCATTTCCTGTTAAAAACCCTTCAGCCAAGGCCTTGACCCAGCAGCATGGGCTATAACACCCCACGTGACGCTCAGGACCCCTCCTCCCCTGGCGCCTGCCTGCTTGGCACCCGGTTCGCGTCCCTGCCTGCATCGCAGTAATGCTCTGACAATACCCATCGCCAGCAGGGCTGCAGTCACGCTGCACATGCCACTCCTGAAGCTTCGTCAGGTTAGCTCGGCCCGCCATGCCTTTCCTCCCATCTTCGTGTAGCTCGCTTAGCCTACCCTCTGCACAGATGTGGTCTGCACAAGGCCCTCTGAGTCGTGGGCTGAGCACCCTCACTCCGCGCCCTGTGTTCCCCACAGCAACCTGCCTACTGTGCAGGCTGTCATTGTGACCCACTTGTAGTTGAGTAAATAAAACTGGACAGAGTGGACTAGAAGAGGAAATGCTATTTTACACATTTGCGTGTACCTGTACATAGGATTGCTGTGTAAACTGTGGGTTTTATTCAGGGCCACAACAGAAAAGTTTGAAAAGCTCTGATTTGCCAGGTTCTGTGGAAATTATGTTTGTGTCTCCCCATGGACTGTAAACCCCTCGGGAGCGAGGACGGTTCTTACCCTCTTAGCTCTAATGTTTAGCAAAGTATGTAGTCAAGTAAAAAGTTTGTTATATGGAATCTGCTAATTCTCAAAGAAGCAAAAGGGAGGGGGAACGAGAGTACATGGATTCCTGGGATGAAGCACGCGATTGTGTGACAGGCGGCTTCTCCGAGACTAAGTGTGTCACCGACTGGGCCCCCACACTGAAGCTCTGTGTCCTGTGGACCAGTTGAATGTGGTATAGGACATGTCGAGTGAGGATCTGCTTAGGAGAGAACCTGTTCTCTTGTCCAACTGTGTGTGAGAGATTCTGTGATTGTATGTGGGGAGCAGCTCTCTGTTACTTAGGGACGCTGAGTGCCACCACGTCAGACTGAAATGGCTTTCCTGCAGCCAGGGTAGCCGAGGAAGGAAAGGGCAGGCAGGTGGAAGGTTCCATGTAGACCTTCTTGTGCCTTTTCCTCTGGCACACCAGAAAACATACCCCAGAGGCAGAGGAGTGCATCCTCCCCTCAGCGGCCCTCTGAGGCCATTCTCAGAAGCAGCTGCAGGGCTGGAACCTCGGGGTGCTCCCGCTTGGCATCCCCACTCTTCCCTCCTCTTCTTCCCTCGCTGCCCTGCTCATGGACCTGGCAGGGACCAGCCGTGACTCTGTAACACATGCCACTTTTCCCTTCTGGGGTGTTCTGTCCTCTTTCTGGGCTGCTTGTCTTCCCAGCTCAGCATGTGTCCTCAGTACCCTTACCGTTTCCTCTCATGAGTTCCCTCCTCCTCTTCCGTCCCTCCCCTCCACTGCCTCGAAAGCAAAGAATAAAAGAAACAGCTCATTGTCTGAGGACTTCTACTTCTTTGGGCACCCCCACTTAATAAAGGGAAGGGAATCTGTTATGGTGTTACAGACCACATACCATACGTGGTCCTCCAGGTGGCCATGCCTTGTTTACCTCCAACTTTGGGGGGCGTAGCATGGGGCCATGCACCGAGTAATGAGTGCTGGCCTAGTCTGCTGTCCAGCTAGATGGAATTACCAAGTGTTAAGTGTGGTGCTGTGATGGCTTTTTGGTTGGCTTGCCCCTAGCATCTCCCCACTCTCTCTTCCATGCCCTGATCTGTCTCCTTTCAAAGGTTATTATCAGTGCTTCATTTTATAATCCTGACATAAATAACTTTGACACAAATGACAATCTTGACAGATTTGATATTATTAAAAATACCAGGTGAGTAATATGCTTGCACTTCCTGAGGTCAGACACTTCATTTGTGAAAAGTTAGTTCTCTGAGTCAAATGAGTGAGGCACTGGAGTGCAGCTCTCCTCTATACCGGCTTGAAATGTACCTGCCGACAGGTCACCTCCTGAGGGTTGCCTGGGATACAGTCTGAGCTGCCTGAGAGCAGTGACTCCTGGAAGGCTTGACGGCCAGCCCATCCTGAGAGCCCTCACACTTGGTTACAACCTACATTTAGGTTGTTTCCATTTTTTTTAGTATTACAAAATAAAGGATATTCTAATTAAAGTCTATTCTAGGGCACCTGGGTGGCTCAGTTGGTTAAGTAGCTGACTTCAGCTCAGGTCATGATCTCTCAGTTGGTGGGTTCAGGTCCTGCATTGGGCTCTGTGCTGACAGCTCAGAGCCTGTAGACTGCTCCAGATTCTGTGTCTCCCTCTCTCTCTGCCCCTCCCCCACTAGCACTCTGTTTCTCTCTCTCTCAAAAAATGAATAAAAACAAAAAAAAAGTCTATTCTAGGACTCTTGAATTGAGCAAATAATTTGATGACCTTTTGAATCCATGACGACTCCTGTAAAAGCAGAGTTGAGCTTGATAGTGTCTTGTGGATTGTATTTCAGGTTAGCTTTGGTTACGTTTATGGCTTCATGCTTTCAGCTCATAGCTTTCCATGGCAGAGGCAGTGTCGGGCTCCGGGCATCACTGCTGCTATCTAAAGGGCTTAACTCCAGATCAGATCCCTTTTCTCCCACTTACTGCCTGTGTGACTTTGGGCAAGTTGTGTAACCTCGTTAAGCCTCGGCTTCCTGATTGTAAATGGATATGATAATCCCAACATTCTAGTGTTGTTGTAGGGAGTAAAAGAATGCACATAAAGTGCTTAGTGGTGCCTTACATATAAAAATCCTTTGACACATATTCACTGATTTTATTGCTATTGTGATTTCTATTCACAATCGTCTTCTCCTTGTATCAGATGCCTACCCATCGTTCAACAGTAAGCTCAGATGGCTCCCTACCTTCCTACTTGGTTGGGCCAAAAACCTTGGAGTTGTCCTTGATACATGTTATAGGATGAATTGTGTCTCCTTAGAACTCATATGTTGAGGTCTTAACCCCCTCAGTACCTCAGAATGTGACTGTATTTGGAGATAGTGTTTTTAAAGAGATAATAAAGTTAACTGAGGCCATTGGGATGGGCCTTAATGCAAAAGGACTGGTTTCCTTTTTTTTTTTTAAACATTTTTTTTAAAGTTTATTTTTACTTATTTTGAGAGAGAGATAGAGAGCAAGTGGGGGAGGGGCAGAGAGAGAGAGAGAGACAGAATCCTAAGCAGGCTTCATGCTGTCAGTGCAGAGGCCAGTGTGGGACTCGAACCATGCTTGCTCTCTCTCTCTCAAAATAAATAAATAAAATAATATTTATTCAATAAATTTTCAAAAACAAAAAAAATTTTTAATGATTAGTAGTAGTTCTCTTTCTTCTGCCTTTTAATCACAATAATCAGGTAGAGCCTTTCTTTTATATTTGTTTTCACACTTATGAAGAAGTGGATAAATATAAGATTAAATGAATATAACATTATTCTTATGAATCATTATTATTTTACATGAGAGCTCAAACAAAATTGCTGAAAGAGCCATAAACAAAGATTTTCTTAAACTCTCACCTTTGTGGGATTGGACCACCTACAATGTGAGCTCCTCAGGAGAAGGGATGGTACCTTTTGTCCATGGAGCCATGCTCAGTAAATGGAGTAGAAGGAATAGCAATTTATATTGAGACAGTCAGAAAGCAAGGGTCATTGGGGTGCCTGGGTGGCTCAGTCAGCTCGAGTCATGCATGATCTCGTGGTTGGTGAGTTTGAGCCCCACATAGGGCTCACTGCTCTAATCCTGTCAGCACAGAGCCCACTTTAGATTCTCTGTCCCCCTCTCTGTGCTCCCTTCCCTATTTGCACTCTCCTAAAAAATAAATTAAAAAAAAAAAAAAAAAAAAGCAAAGCCTTTGGATGGGTGCATTTTACCTGTCTGGTACTTTGGCATTTTTGAAGGACAATTCATTACACCTATAGGAAAGAAGTAGTTTATTTTTTGTTTATTATTTTAAAATATTTTTTAATGTTTATTTTTGAGAGAGAGAGAGGCAGAGACAGAGGGCAGTTGAGGGAGGGGCAAAAGAGAGAGACACATAGAATCTGTAGCCGACTGTAGGCTCTGAGCTGTCGACACAGAACCCAGCGTGTGGCTTGAACTCATGAATCATGAGACTATGACCGGAGACAAAGTTGGATGCCCAACTGACTGAGCCATACAGGTACCCTGGGAGAAAAGTGGTTTATAAACAATATCCCAGGGCACCAGCTTGGCTCATTCTATAAAACACATAAGTCTTAATCTCAGGGTGGTAAGTTTGAGCCCCACATTGGGCATGGAGCCTAAATGTAAATAAATAAATAAGTAAGTAAATAACTAGAATATTCCTCTTTTCAATAATCTTGTCTCAGTTTTTTATTATTCCAAATAATTACAAAAATTCACTCCTGAGTCAGGGTACAAAGTATCTTTGCCACCAGAGTGTTCAATTACCTCAGTTATTGGCAAGATATAACCATCCTTCCTGTCCCCACCACTTTTCAGAAAGCCTTTTATTTCTTTCTCTTTATACAATTCTAATCAATAAAATAACTGCTGATCAAGGATATTTCTCCAGTTACAAAACTCATTTCTTAAAATTTAGCATTTAAAATAAAGTTAATTTACAAGTTAATTATGGTTAGTATGATATCAATACTTATTTCCTGTTCATTATTTTTATAAAATGGCTCATTTGATTCATTAAAGATTACTTGTTAGGATGAATAAAGAAAAACATGTATTTTAATTGTCCTATTTTCTAAATCTTCCATCACACATTTACATTGAATTGGTCAGCTTAAAAAAAAATAACACATGAATGTTCATAGCAGCATTATTCATACAACCAAGAAAGTAGAAACAATCCAATTATCCATTAACTGATAACTGGTTAAATAAAATATGATACATCCATACCATGGAGTATTGGTTGGCAATAAATAGAAATGAAATTCTGACACATACTGCAGCATGAATGAACCTTGAAAACATTATGCTAAGTGAAAGAAGCCAGTCACAAAAGGCTACATTTTTTTTTAATAGTTTATTGTCAAGTTGTTTTCCATATAACACCCAGTTCTCATCCCCACAAGTGCCTTTCTCTATGCCCATCACCCCCCTTCCCCTCCCCCCACATCAGCCCTCAGTTTATTCTCCTGCTTCAAGAGTCTCTCATGGTTTGCTTCCCTCCCCCCGCCCCCCGCCCCGTCTTCTCTCCCTTGGTCCTCCGTTAAGTTCCTCCTAATCCTCCTATACATGCAAACCCGTGGTATCTGTCCTTCTCTGCCTGACTTATTTCACTCAGCATATTATACCCTCAAGTTCCATCCACGTTGCTACACATGAAGGCCACATGTTTATAATTCCATTTAGATGAAATGTCTGGAGGGGCAAATCTGTGGTACCAGAAAGTAGATGAGTGGTTGCCTAGGGCTGTGGTGTGGGATTGGAGGGTAAGAGGCATGACCGTTGATGGGTACAGGCTTTCTTTTTAGGGGGCTGAAAATGTTCTAAAATTGATTGTGGTAATGGTTGCACACCTCTCTGAATATCATTAAAGTTACTGATCTTACACTTTACATAGATGAGTTGTATGGTATGTGAATTATATCTCAATGAAGTCTTTATTAAAAATAAACATTGTTGTTAGTAATTCATTCACTGACCTAATATAATCAGGAAAAGACTTTAGACATACACAGCATGTTCAGTTAGATAAATATAATGTATAGTGAGCAAATGAATTCACTGAAGAAAATTCTCAGCATGTCTTTGTAATGATATTCAGGTGAAAATGAATAAAGAACAAATTTCCTATTTCATAAATTTGAAAATATCATTGTAGTTACATACTGAGGAGCCAAGCTCAGAGTTTACATGTACTGAACTTTTCATTTAACGTCTCAAGACTATTTGAAATAATCTGCTGCGTTTCATGAGGGAACTTAAAATATTATTGCTATTTGCTTTAGAGATGACCTTGCTATGCAGTATCTCCAGGCCAGTGGTAATACCGTGGTTTAATGTCATAAACCATCAGAGGCAGTTCAGGCAATACAATTGTTGTGTGGATTTAGGAAATTAAAGTCACTTAATAATTAATTCTGCTATGAGGCACTGGGTGGCTCATTTGGTTAAGAATCGAACTTTGGCTCCAGTCTTGATCTCATGGTTTGTGGGTTTGAGCCCTACATTAGTCTCTGCACTGACAGTGTAGAGCCTACTTGGGAATCATTATCTCTGTCTCTCTCTCGTCCATCTCCTGCTTGTGCTCTCTCTCTCTCAAAATAAATAAACTTAAATGTGCTCTCTCTCTCTCAAAATAAATAAACTTAAAAAAATAATTCTGCTTGTATGAAGGGGAAATGAGAAGTCATTGTGCTGTGAAGAGGTGTCAAGAAAAATTTGGGCTTCCTTTCTCTCCGAGATGGAAGAGCCTTTCTTTGTGGCACAGGAGATTTGAAACCTTTTAGTGCTGGCCAGGTGAAATATATTAGTGTAAAATCCATCTTCAAATAGGCAGTGTTCATCCTGACACATTTTAGAAGTTATTTTAAATTATTAAATAATTTGTGAATGTATGCCATTTTCAAAAAGTACACATGTCACAGATTCAGCTAAAATTCCCCTTGACCATCGCACAATCCCATTTCTCTCCAGAGAGGAAACCACTGTTACTGATTTGGTAGGTATTGTCCTTGGGCTTCTAGGTCTTTTTCTCTGTATTTCATATATACACCTACGTTCCTATAGAGATACAGTTTGGATATATGGTTTCTTTAAAAAAAAAAACCCAACAACATAATAGTAGCATACTGTGTTTCTTTTTCTGCAACTTATTTTTTTTCCCTTTAAATATACCTCTTGGAGAGCCTTTTATGTCTATATAGGGTTGTGCACCTTTTTAACTGTTACAGAACAGTTATATGCATGCATGATAAATAACACAACTATATCATCGTTTACTTAACCATTCCCCTATTGATGGTCATTTAAGTCCCACCCCCCGCTAATTTTTACTGTTAGGAACAGTTCAGCAGTAAAAATCTCCATATATGACTCCTTGTGAACATACATGTGGGAAGCTTTTCTCTAAGGTCGTAAGCAAGAGACAGAATTGCTAGGTAGAAGGTATGCCTCTTTTTTACTTGGAAACTGCCAAGTTGTTCCTGGAAGAAGCCAGTATACTCTCCTACCAGCACTTTCTATGCACAGTTGCCCACATTTGCACTATCAGACTTATCTGTGGTTGAAAAAAACTTTCCTTGTTTAATTTGCATTTGCATGTGTATTCTTGAGGTTGAACAGATTTTCATGTTTAATGTCACCTTAATTTACTCTTTTGCAAATTACTCTTGTATATCCTTTATTCACTTTGAAAATACTGGATTGTTTATCTTTACTGATTGATAGGCATTCTTTATATATTTGGGTATTAATTTTCTGTCTCATATTTGTTATAAATGCTTTCTTCTGTGGCTTGTCTTTAAACTTTGTTTATCGATATCTTTTGTCAGGCAGAAGTTTTAAATTTAGATGTAATCAGACATAACCTTCCTTGTGCTCAGGAGCTCCTCCCATCTCCTCCCCACCTTGCGTTAATTCTCTGCTGTTGCCACCTTGAGAGTCTTGCCTTGTATTTTGCTCTTGGCCCCACAAATTATGTAGTTCGTCCTGCTTATGTGTTACTCTGGGACATTTTTGTGTGTGTTTGTGACTTGTGTGAAGAAGAGATTTTATTGCTTTTAATTTTGTGTGTTTTGCAAACAGACAGCTAATTATTTCAGTACCACTTGTTGAGTAGTTAATCCTTTTCCTGTGATTTGAAATGCTGCTTTTATATTTTGAATTCCCTTGCATTCATTGGGCTGTCTCTGGTGTCTGTGATCTGTTCTGTGAACCTGGTCATCTTTTCACGCACTAGCATTGCACTATTTTAATTATTGCATCTTCACAGTGTTTTGTTAATATCTGGTAGGGTTAAGACCTTTCTTCTTTTTTTTTTTAATGTTTATTTTTGAGAGAGAGTCTGTGTGCATGCGTGTGCATGCACATACAGAGAAGGAGCAGAGGGAGAGAGAGAACCCCAAGCAAGTTCTGTGCTCTCAACGCAGAGCCTGATATGGGGCTTGATGTCACGAACTGTGAGATCATGACCTGAGCCAAAATTAAGAGTCAGACCCTTAACCCACTGAGCCACCAGGTGCCCCTATTCTTTTCAAGATTGACTCAACTCTCTTGTAGGTTTATTCATTTACTTTAGTTTTTTTTTGTATCAGCCTGTTTGAGTTTTTCCAAATTCCATTTGGCATTTTCGTAGAGATTACATTAGATTTATAAATAATTTGTGGAAAAATTAGATATTTTTAATATTGAGAGTTCCCATCTAGGGACAAGATATATCTCTTCTTCAATTACTTTGTTTTTCAGCAAAGTTTTACATATTTTTTCTTAACAGTCTTGTATGTCAGGCATTTTCAAGTTGTTACTTTGAATAGGATTTATTTCTAAGCTTTTTTAATCGATTGCTTGTGTGTGTATACACACACTATATTTTTTTCTGCTAATCATTTTTCTGTTTTTGATCTTGTATTTTACCTCCTTGTTGACATCTTTATATATCTAATAGTTTTCCAGTTCTGTCTCTTGGCTCTTCATGTAGACAGTTTAAAATTTTGCAAATAATGACAATTTTGTTTCTTTTTTGCTAATATATATGTCTTATATTGTTTTTTCTTGAGATATTGATTTGGCTGATACAAGTCTTATTCTTCATTTGGGATGCTACTAGCATTTGATCATTAAATCAAAAGCTTATCATTGTTTTGTCATAGGTTCCCTTTTTTAGGTTAGGGAAAATTCTATTTATGGTTTGTGAAAGGTCTTAAAATGAATATGTTTTGCATTTTATCAAATAATTTTCCCTGCAATGATTAACACAACCGTATGATTTTTCTCTTCTTTTTTGAGGAGAGAAAGGCAGAGGAAGAGGGAAAGAGGGAATCCCACGCAGGCTCCACTCCCAGTATGGAGCTCGACATAGGGCTTGATCCCACTGTTGTGAGATCATGATCTGAGCTGAAATCAAGAGTCGGATGCTTAACTGACTGAGCCACCAGGTGCCCCTTTCTAGCTTTTTGAATGGAAAGTTTTGCTACTTTTTGTTGTTCTTATTTTCTAGACATTTAGGGCTATGTTTTCCTCAGTGCTACTTTTCCAGCAGCACAAAGACTATAGCATTCAACGCTCTCATACAGTTCATTTTTATACAGTTGATTTCCATTTTGGTTTATTTTTACTTTAACTTACAAGGTGTTTTTTTTTTGAAATGTGATTTAAAATGTCTATATGTATAGGATTCTTTTGATATTATTTCACCTTTATGTTTTCTGTTTTGGGAATGTTTTTGAGTGCTCCTTTTTGGCCTAACACAAGATCACTTTTTATGGATATACTAAAAACTAATGCTTATTTTTTATTCAGAGACTCTTCTCTCTAGTTTTCTGTCCTTGATTTGATGATTTCTGAGAAAAATGTAAAAGTCTCTCCATGATTTGTGCTTTGTCTGTCAAGTATTCTGATATCCAAAGTCAAGCAATTTTACAAAAAATAAGAAAGAACACATTTCTGGTTTATTTATAAAGTTCAATTCAACCATGGTACCTGTCATATCCAAAGGAAGTGAGGAGTCACCTATACAGATAGAGCTATAAACCTCTGAAGACTTGATATTACATAGATATTGTTTATTATTTTGAAATAAAAGTAAATCACAGGAATGAAAGGTGTAGCATAGGGAATACAGTCACTGGTACTGTAACAGTGTTGTATGATCACAGACAGTAGGGGCGCTTGCAGTGAGCATGAAGGACAGACCTGTCCAGTCACTAGGTTGTGCACCTGAAACTAATGTAACATTGTGTATCAGCTATACTCAAATTTTAAAAAATTAAAAATAAAATCTGGAACTTGTTCTAGCCACTTTTAAGAATCTCTCTAACCTAATGGAATACTCAGGGATACAGTCAAAGATGCTTTTCTGCATGATTTGTAATAATAAAAAATCAGAGGTAAGTGTCCAGTAGTGACAGTTAAATGAAAAGATATTATGTGATCTTTAAAAATCATATGTTTCAAAGCAATATTTAATATTAGGGAGAGTTATTGCTAATGTCTTTCTTTAGCAAAGCAGGATACAAAATAGCATGTGATATGATTACAGTTTGAGGAACACAATATATGTACATTAAATATATGCATAGAACAAAAGTTTTTTAACAATTATCTCAAATTATGGCATAGATAGTATCATTTGTTCTTTATATTTGGATATGTTTTCAAACAATTTTTAAATATTAAATTATATTATTATTAAATATGAAACATATGTCTTTGGGAACATCTTTTACCACATAGTTTTTTGGTCCGGGATGTATGTAACCTAAAAATCAGGAAAGCACTAACATTTAATATTGGAATATCTAATTATGAAGGCAGAAGTGCTTTAAATGTTTATGGCAGATTTAATCTAAAATATGCTCAATGACGTTTAAATTAAAATAGTATCACATGGAAAAGGAGTAAAAAGATGATACATTTTGCTCTGGAGAGTGCCAAGGGGGGAGGGATTGGTGTTCTTTTCTACTACTAGTAGTAGTGTTAGACAGCATGTGATATGCTTCTTAGCGATAGCTGTTAAAATTTTGATTATTTATATCCTTTGACCCAGAAAGTTCTCTGTTATGAATTATCCCATAGCAGTTCTTATAAAAGTACAAAGAATTTTACACATTACTGTTTATAATCACAAAAAAATGAGAGAAAAAACACTAATATCCATCAGTATGGAACTGGTCAAATAAATCATGTTATATCTAAATAAAGGAATATTATACAACGCTGAAAATGAAAGGGGATCTTTATGGAAAATGACATGAAAAAATGCCCAGGATGCATTGTTGAGTGAAACAAGTTGCAAAGTACCATGCATGGTATCATCCCATTTTTGTAAAATAGGTTGTGTGTGTACACATTCATATACAGTATGTACATGCATTAAACATATTTTGGAGAGGGGCACCTGGGTGGCTCAGTCAGTTGAAGCATCCAATTTTAGCTCAGGTCATGATCTTGCAGTTCGTGAATTCGAGCACTGCTTGGTCTCTGTGCTGATAGCTCAGAGCCTGGAGCCTGCTTCAGATTCTGTGTCTCCCTCTCTCTCTGTGACTCCCCTGCTCAGTCTCTATCTCTCTCTTTCTCTCTGTCTCTCTCAAAAATAAATAAACATTAAAAAATTAAAAATATATTTTAGAGAAATACATATGAAATAGTTAACAGTACTTACCTGTGAGCAAAGGACAGGACCTGAGTGACTTCACTTCAGGTATTACTATAATTTTGATTTTTTACAATAAACAAGAATTACTTAAAACAAATTTTGACAAATTTTGATAAAAATAAATTTTAAAAGATAAAAAATAGGATTGCAATCAGATATTACTCCCCGGGTGGTAGTATACCTAGAGGTGTAATAAGCACGTAAAATAGAATCACTGCTCCTGAGAAGCTTGTCCTCTGAAATTCTTTTTTTCACAGGTATACAACATTCATATAATTATTTTTAATTGGTAGTAACATGATAATTAATTTTCCAGAAGTCAAATAATTACAATTTAGTTATTCCTTTTTAAAAATTAAAAAAAAATTGAGGTATAATTGACATACAACATTATGTGAATTTCAGGTGTACAACATGACGATTCAATATTTGTGTACATTGCAAAATGATCACCATAGCAGGTCTAGTTAACATTTGTCAGCGTACGTAACAATTTAGTAATTTCTTCCCTCAGTGAACTAGGGTGAAGTTCATGGAGGTTTATCTGATACACGGATGTTTATCCTATACAGTGAACTAGGGTGAAGTTCATGGATGTTTATCCTTGGGGTCAGGTGATCCCAAGGTGGATATTTAACGTGTTTCAGAAAGGAAGTTAGATGGGTAGAGTTAATAACATTAGCGCAGACTTTAAAAATTTTCAATGAATCATAATAAAACTTAGAATGTTTGTACCACTGTATCTTTAATAGTGTACATAGATGTAAGTCTTGAGAGATTTTATTATTTGTGATGGGTCATAACTATTATATAATCTTAAAAAGACTAGTGCAAGGGTGCCTGGGTGGCTTAGTTCAGTGTCCTGCTCTTATTTCGGCTCAGGTCATGATCCCAAGGTTGTGGGATCAAGCCCTGCTTGGACTCTGCTGAAAATGGAGCCTGTTTGAAATTCATTCTCTCTCTCTCTCTGTCTCTTCCTCTGCTCCTCTCCCCATTTGTGCTCTTGTTCTCTTTCTCTCTAAAATAAAAATGAAAAAATTAAAAAAAAGATGAGTGCATATATTTAACTTTTGAATTTATTTCTCATTTTCATTTAGCATACCTGGTGAACTTTAAAATACCTGTTAATTCATACAGTATTAAGCTGTAATTTCCACTCAGTGGCATTTATGTTTCTTGAGCAGTTCTGTAATCCCTTGAAATGCCTAGCTATTGTAAAACTTTAACTAAAAGCCAAGCTTAGAAAAGGATGAACAATAAACCATTAATTGTAGGTAATTATGAAGCTAGATTTTTAACCAATGTTCATAGAAATGTAACATCGCTACAGCTCACATACTCAGTGTTTTCATTCTCTCATTTTTTATTTCTGGTGTCTGAAAATGTTCTCTGTTAGAGTAAATGTGGGTACAATGGTCAAAGTAAAAGTGTAATAAAGCAAATTAAACGTGAAGCAAAGGACGCAAAAATAATTCCATGTGCAGTTTATTCCCTGAAACTTACTAAATAGGTGAAGCCATTATTGTTTTTAGAATCATTGACAGATACTTGAAATGAGTGCTACCTGGAATGACTGAGCTAAATTCCTGATAAGATCATAAAGAGGATAAAGTGAAAGTACTGGCCTAAAACAGTGACGTCAAATTCTTTCATATAACAGCTAAAAGTCACTGCGGATAACGGCAAGACTTCCGCTTTTAATCACTTTTAAACTCATGCATTAGTTTTCCCCTCACTCTGTTCTGCCCCTCTAAGCTCTAACCAAGCTGACAATTTGTTTTCAGTACATATTTGTGTAATATACTGTTTGAATGCACACCCATGTCAGGAGCAATGCTGGGCCTTTGAACTGTCAGGGGAGTCTTCCTGTTCCCTTTAGCTGTGCTCGCCCCTGGCTAGATGCTGTGGGCTTGCCCCTAACACCCTTACTCCTTTATTGGGATTAGATATTTTTGCGTTCTGTTTTCCACTGCCAAAGTTTAACTTCTGCAATTAGCTTCCTCAGCACCTCTGGCCATCTTCAGCTTTGTATATACCCTTTCAGCCTCCCATCCAAATGCAGAGAGACGGCGTTCCACCTCCGCTCCCGTGCTGGCCGCTGCACCTGCACTGATGACATAACTCTTTCCCGCCCCAGCACTTGCTTCCACACCCATCCTCACTCTCCCCAGGGTCTTCCGCCTTGCCCTGTGAATTCAGCCACACACTTAAGCCTCACTAGCATAATATTATGTGTCTTTGTGCTCCTGTTCTCTTTTATTCCTTCTTACCTGATACACTGAACACATGGTTCATGCCCACTCTCTCCCAGCCTCTCCAAACTGACAGTCTGTGGAACAACTTCTTTCTTCAGTGCTGTTCTCCATCTTTATGTTGCAAACCCCAAAGGTCTCTTGTTCACTAGTTCTCACATTTGCCTTTCCATCGCACTCATGCTGCTGACTGTGCCTTTCATGAGAATATATATTTTTCCTTCTGGTTTTTCTCATATTATCCATCATTTTTCTCTTGCTTTTAGAGCAGTCCTTCCTGGCTTGCTGCCTGGCAATAGGCATCCATCATGGCTCTGCCCTCGGCTCTGTACTCTCCTCTGTCAATAAATATTTTCTCCCTTGGAGAGCTCTCACAAGCAGCAGCTAGCACCTCTACACTAACAGCTTTTTCAACATACTCCTATCCTTGAAGACTTACCTGGCTATCCATACTGTATCCCACCCACATTCAGAACTTTTTCATTTAGTTGTCCAGCCACCCTGTCCTTTCCAACCTGAAAACTTGTGGTTCTTTGGGAGAAAAGAAAGTGGAAAGGAAAGTCATTTTCTTCTTAAAACTAGGTAATGTATAGAATTTATTTGTTTCAACAAAGCACCATCATGATTCTGATCTCTGTAAGTGGCACCACCTTTTCTAGTGATATAGCTGAGAAATCTAGAAGTCTCTCTCTAGAGAGTCACGTGCTGATTGATGTCCGTTCACCAGCTCAGCGCCACCACCTAGGTTCTACTCACCTTACCTAGCCTCCAACCTCGGCGCCATCACCACCTAATAAAGCTTTCTGAATACAACTGTAGTCAAGCCACTAATCTTCCAGCCGTTCTTTATTTGTTTTGACATTGGTCTTAGCTCCTGGACCTGACTCTTAGGACTCTGGGGGGGTGGGGGGGGTTGCCTTTTCCATCTGTGTCCCCCTTCCTACCTCCCCCCCACTTGCCATGGAGACAGATACATTCTCCCTGTTTGTGCCTTCAGTCACGTGCTTTCCTTGTTGGGATTGCCTGCTTCACTCCCTTCCAGGCCCTCCCTAGCTTTCAAGAACTGCCAACATCTCTCCAAATCTACATCTAAAATCATTACCTTCAGCTGAATCGTTTTTCTGTTAGTTCTTACAACACATTTTAGTCTTATTTTCCTGGTTGTACTTGGAGCTTCTTAAGAATGAGAATATCTCTCATCCCCTTCTTTGTCCCCTCTGGTGACTGTTGTCACCAGAAGATACAGAGGATAATTTCAGTAACTGCTTACTTATTGATTAGATGCTGGGCATTGCAGTTTGAATACTTAATAGGTTAAGGAAACTTAAATAAGACTTTAAGCAATCCAGCCATCTACGTTCAATGAAATATCAAAAGTTTCTGTTAGTAACATGCCAGGGCCTAACATTCTTGGAATCAAAAAGCCAAAAATGTCTTCTAGATGAAATACTTTTGATTAAAGTGTGTCCTTTTATTTCAGTGGAGATGGAGAGTTGGCCACTTTCCTTAGGATAGCCTTTTAACATTCAAAACATAAAACCCCCTCATGCTATAAGGTACCAGAGTCACAGAAGTCAGTGATACAGTGGCCTGAGAGATAGTCTTGGGAGAACTTTATCTTTTCACAGCTAAACTCAATAGGAATTTAGGGACTGGTTATACTAATGGCAGATGTCGAGGCTGGGACTAGACTCTGGTGTTCTTACAGAAAATCTATAGACTTCTGCACCCTTGCATATATTTTATTAACACATTTTTTCATTCAGCACACACTTAGTAAGCACCTACTACGTGTCAAGCTGTGCTTGGCAACGAAATATAATACAAAATCAGATGCAGTCCCGGCCCTCAGAAGAGCCTAATCTATTAGAGGAGACAGAAAAGTCATTGGAAAATGGAAATGTCGTGGAACATGAGGTGAAGGAAACTTTTCTGGTTTGTATTGTTTTATTTATTAATTTTTTAAATTTTTAAATGTTTTCTTTATTTCTGAGAGAGAGAGAGAGAGACAACATGAGCAGGGGAGGGTCAGAGAGAGAGGGAGACCCAGAATCTGAAGACAGGCTCCAGGCTCTGAGCTGTCAGCACAGAGCCCGATGCGGGGCTAGAACCCACAAACCGTGAGATCATGACCTGAGCTGAAGTCAGACGCTTAACCGACTGAGCCACCCAGGCGCCCCTGAATTGTTTTATTTTAATATGGAAAGGATTTGAAGAAGTTTCATGCTGAGGGAAAGTGCCAATAGCAGGGAAAAGGCTGAGGTTTGGTTGAAGGTTAACTGATGCAGTGATGACCCTTTGAAAGGCTGAGTGAAGGGAACACGGTCCAGAGCATAGGTGGGGACATTAGCTTCAGACCAGAGAGAGAGTGTGTTTCTAACCAGAATGGAGTTGAAAAAGGGGAACTGGAAGCTAAGGAAGTGTTCCCATTTGATGCCATCTATTTTGTGGATAAAGTAGGACATAAGGTCATTGAATGCAACTGAGGGTAGGGAGGTGGTAGAGGCAAATCAAGAGTTTTTGAACCACTGCCCCCCCTTGTAGGAAATGCAAGAGCCTTGACCTTCTGAGCAGTGTAGGGAGCAAAGTCATCTATCGCCCAAAAAGGATAAAGATGGCAAAGGGAAATGGCCTGGGGCAGCCTTCATAGATACCCAGCAGAGATCGCCACTGGGTGAGTAGGGGATTTGCATGGCAGGAGTCAAGCCCTCTGATGTTTGTGGTGGTCCAGGGTGCCCAGGGCCTCACCTCCTATTGGGAGGAAGCTGGGACTGATAAGCAAGGTGAATGGCAGTTATGCAGGAATGATCCGAGATCTGTGTGGGTGATGGGCAAGCTCAGGGAACACAGAAGTCTGGGGATAGACAGTAGTGGCACTGATGATAGGGACGGTAGACATTTTCCTTATGTGAGTTGATTATAAGGAATAGAAAATTGGTTACAGGAATGAAGGGGAATGGATATTAGAAAAGAGATTATTATATGGAAACCAGATTGACAATAACTATTTAAAAAAGAAGAAAAGAGATTATTTTTAAAACAGATTTATGTTGAAAGCTTATAGTCTGGTGGGTTGTCTTGAAATAAAAGAGTAAGCTCACAGACACATACTGATCAGGTCTGGTCAGAATGAGTCCTCTCTGTACTTGAGTCATGGCAGACCTTAGCTGCTAGCATGTCTCATGACCCAAACGTTAGGTTTTCTGGATTCTCCATGCAGTCAGGAGGAGCCCCCACCCCGCAGCATCTTTTATTCCCCCTAGGACCTTTCATGTTTGATTCTTATGCTGTTACCATTCTTTAGTATTAATAATTCAGAGTCAATTGTTTTTAGTAACCTAAGTATAAATGATAAGTGAAAAGAATTAAAATATTAGAGGTACTCACTGATATTTTCATAATCCTTACTCTGCCGCATAGCATCATCTACTACTGACAAAACTTGATATTATAAAAATTTTATGCATTGTAATTCAAATGTAAGGAGAGCAAAGGCAATTAAAGCTGCTTTGAACAATCAAACCAAGGGCAACTGACATGAAAAAGAATTACAAGGACCTTTCTAAACTGAAAACATTTAGTGAGTAAGAGATTTGAAAAAACTGTCGAAGTACCAGAAGCTCCCCCTTCTTGATTCCTAAAGATAATAGGCTCCAGTAGTAAAAAGTAAAGAATACGTATGTGTAAGGGTGCCTGGGTGGCTCAGCTGGTTGGGTGTCTGACTCTTGATTTTGGCTCAGGTTGTGATCCCAGGGTCATGGGAACGAGCCCTGCACTGGGCTGAGCATGGATTGAGCACTGAGCATGGAATCTCCTTGGGATTCTCTCTCTTGCTCTCTCACTCTTGCTCTCGCTATCTCACTTGCTCTCGCTCTCTCGCTCTCACTTTCCCCCTCTGCTCCTCTCCCCAGCTCACACTCTTTCCAAAATAAAATTTAAAAAACAGAATACATATGTACTTATTACACATGTACATGTATATATGTACCCATATAATTTTTTAAGGTAATGTATCTTACCAAACTTTGAAAAAGTAATAAGCCATCATAAAGACCAAAAGATAGCTTATCTTGAGAGACAAGTAAATTGTGCATTAGTAATTATAAATATAGTAATTCATGAATTAATTCCCAAATCGATAATAAAATCAGATAATACAGTTGTATGTTCTGAACCTATGCCAGCAAACTGCATTTACCTGAGTATAGCATTTATGACTCTATGTTAACATTATTTGTTTACTTACTAATCATTTATTTACCCCTCTGATTGTAAATTCTTTGAAAGTAGAGAACAGTCTTATTTAACTTGTATTTCTAGTAGGTACTCATAAAAGTACTGAAAAAAACCCTCTGATAATAATGCTTACACACAAAATGTCACGTCGTTGAATAACCTGTGACTTAGTAATATTATCCCCATTCTGCAAGTGAGTTAACTAAAACCTGAGAAGTTTAAGCTTTTTTTTTTTTTTTTTTTTTTTTTTTTAGTTTAATTTTTTTTTTTTTTTTTTTTTTTTTTTTAATATGACATTGCTCCTAAGTGACTGGTCAGAAATTTGAACCCAGGTGCTGAGGCTCCAAAGCCTACAATGTACATAGGGCAGGAAATGTATTACTCATTTTTATATGCCTCATACCTAGCACTGTGCTCAAACACTGTAGTCAATGAAAATATTGAAATAAAGAACAAAAAAGTTATAATATTTAAAGTTAACCACATTTAGCAAATGAATTTTTTTAACCATGTAAATTACCATAAATCTTAACTATTTGAAGATTATGCTTAAGATGGTGACAGGAAGAACATGAGTTTTAAAGAGTATTGTTTTTGACAACATGGAACCCTACAGTGTGATCAGAGGTAGTGAGAAGAGTCTCCACTCAGATCCTGGTCCTGTCACTATTCCATTCTGACCTTGGGCCTGTATGTTTCATATACTCATTCATTCAGCAAATCTCTATTTAGGTTCTGCCAAGTTTCTGACCCTGCACTAGATATCAGGGAGTAGAAACAGTCATGATTTTGCTCTCAAGGAGCTTAGAATCTAATGGGAGAGACAAGTGTCCATCATATAATGAGAGAAACAAATATAAAATTGTAGCGATGGCAGATATGGGACAGGAGACTACATGGAACTGAAGGAACACATCATAGGAGAATTAGACATGATTACAGAGATCTGAGAAATGACAGTTCTGAAACCTGAAGACTGAGTAGAGGTTAACTAGGCCAAGAGGGGAGAAGAAGGGAAGAGAAAATGGAGCAGCACAGGCAAAGGACCAGTGGATGATGGGGTTTGGGAAATATCAGAGAGAATGGCAGGGAGAGGGAGACAGGACATGAGCTGGGACTTGGCAAGGAGGGGCCAGTCTTGCCAGGTCCCGCGGGCCATCTGAAGGAGTGCTATCTCTATCCAGATAGGGAAGGGAAACATGGAGAGTTTTCAGCAGACAGGCATCAGGACCATACCTCATAGCTGCAGTGGACTGGGTTAGAGGACAGGACTGAGTGACAGTAGCAGGCTAGGAGGCCTTTGGAGGAAACCAGAAGCATGATGATGGTAGGAGAGAGGAAAGAAGTGAGTGGGTTTGGGCTAGATTTCAGAGGTAACACCAGCAGGAAGAACAGAAAGAAGGGTGAATTGGTCGAAGATGTTCCTAGGCTTCTGGCCTGTGGATGGTGAAGCCCTTGCTAAGGTGGGAACACCTGCAGAGGACCAGCTGGGCCCAGTTGGCTGTATGCTGAAATTGAAGTGCCCTTGAGGCCACCAAGAAGGAATGACTGGGAGGCAGCTGGACATATAGGCTGGGTACTCTTGAGAGCTGCAGACTGTTGTCACCCAGATGGACATGATCCCTTCTAACCCTGAGTTCCTGCCGTACTTTGGGCCTCTCTTCCTGCTGGTATTAAGAGTTCCGATTATGGGTTATGGTTATATTCCTGTGCCTTATATCGTTTGCTAAGTGAAATTTAAGTCCTAAAGTCTTTGCCCAATAGCACAAAGACTTAATAATTTTTGAAAGTTCAATTATGTCTTAACTTTGTATAATATTTGCTTGTTGAAAAGTCTTGAAAACTGTACTAATGAAGGAAAGGGTTAAAGTCTATAGCTGAGGCACTTAGAATTCCTCCAGAGGCTCCTGTTTCCATCTGATTCTATTTCTGGTGCTGGCCCTTTCTCCTGATTACGGATTTTTTTTTTTAATGTTTATTTATTTATTGGAGAGAGAGAGAGAGAGAGTGCATGCTAGCGGGGGAGGGGCAGACAGAGAGGGAGGAAGAGAATCCCAAGCAAGCTCTGCACTGTCAACACGGAGCCTGATATAGGGCCTGATGCCATGAACCCATGAGATCATGACCTGAGGAGCCTGATCCCATGAACCCGTGAGATCGTGACCTGAGCTGAAATCAAGAATCAGATACTTAACTGACTGAGCCACCCAGGTGCCTCTCGATTATGAATTTTTGCTCTGAGGAGGTCTGCTCAAGTGGAAGACCTTGTATGACTGTCTGGAAGGGGCAGTGAGAATGGAGAATCCCATTCTGGACTCTAAGAGAACTGCTTTCCTCTAAAAGATCTCAAAGAACAAACCACGTTCTTTACCCAGGCCTTAGACGATACTAGGACAGAGGTAGAAAGACAGGCCCTTGGTAAACATGGAGACTTTTCACAGAGCCTGTTTGAGGCTGGTTTCCTAGGGAAATCTTGATGGCCTTTCCTGAGTAATGAGAAGCAATTGAGGCTAGAATTTGGTTCCTCATTCATTTGGGAAAAGGAAGCTTTTGAAAAGAGATGTTCTGAGTGGCGGGGGCAAAGCTCATCTGAGTGCCATGCCCTAGCCTTGGGGCAACCAGCCTCTTTCAGACCCCTCTTGCCAGCAGAAAAGCTGCTGCCAGTCTTTCAGGAGGCCTGAAAAGTCTGGTGCAGCTGGGCTGCTGATGGACGGCGTTAGGCTGGCTGAGCACATGGTACCTGACAGGGCCTCTGGTCCCTTTGTAGGATGGACTGATAGGAGAAGGCAGCATTGAATCTTGCTCATCTGAGTGATTTCTTCAGGGAAAGAAACGGGCAAAGGAGCAAAACGGACCTCTCAAATGCGTATTGAGATCACAATGGTATTAGGGTTCTCCAGACAAACAGAATTGATAGAGTGTGTGTACATACACACATATGTATGTATGTGTGTGTGTGTATATACACATGTATACAAATGGAGAGGGTGACAGAGTTGATAGGGTATGTGTGTACATACATATGTATATAAATGGAGAGAGAGAATGAAAGATTGATTTTAAGGAATTGGCTTGAGTGATTGTTTGGGCTGGCATGTTTCAAAACCAAAGAATAAGCCGGCAGCAGCCAAGAGATTCAGGTAGGAGCTGATGTTGCAGGCCTGAGTCTGAAGGCTGGAAACTCAGGCAGATTTTCTGTGCTGCCTTCTGGAGGCAAAATTCCTTCTCCTGGGAAGCTCAGTCTTTGCTCTTAAGGCTTTGAACTACTAATTAGATGAGCCCTACTCACATTATGGAGGTTAATCTGCTTTACTTAAACAAAACTGATTGTAAATATTAATCACCTCTAAAAATAAAACCTCTACAACCACATCTAGGCTAGTGTTTGAGCAAACAGCAGCACACCATAGTCCATGCAAAATGGCATGTAAAATTAACCATTACCACGATGGTCATGGAATACTATCATCTCATAAAGGAAGGGAGGTCATTAGGTAAGCGTTTCCCCCTCAAGAGATGGTGGGAAGAGGGGGAGAGAGAAGAGTGTTGTCCTTATTTATGGGACTTATTAATCTTTAGCTGCTTCTTGAACTTGGAGTTTTCTGTTGTCACACACTATAATGGCATTTGAGGGGGGAGGGGGGGCTGGCTTATCATAGATCATTCTCTCCTAAAAAGGTTACCCTTATTGGTACCAGCCAGAGTCCCAGAGCCCTGGTCTTCTGTTGGGACCCATATTTTTAGGTGGAAGCACCTTAAGGGTAGAATCAGTATTTGTTCATTTTGGTAGCCCCATAGTATCTGGCACTGAGTTTCCTACATAATGGACACTATTCATTTGAAAAGTATTGAAGTCTTCCAAATTCAAGGCACTGTGCTAGGTATTGGAATAGCCATTGAGTATGTACTTATTGAGTGAAATATTTCACATCACTTTACATGATGATTTGTATTCCCCCCCCCACCCCACCTCACTGAATTAGAGGGGAACAATTTGAATCTAGTAGATCCTAGAACATAGTCCTGTAAGTGCTCCTTCCTTGGCTGGCATTCATGGTCCCCGTGATTGTCTTAGCTTAACCTTCCAGCCTCAGCTCTGGTTCACCGCGCTGCTCCCATAGCCCGCCCTCAGGTTGCGCCAGTCCAACCTCTCTCCACAGTTCCCCCGACAGCAGCTCCACTCTTTGTCTGATGTTACTTCCACCTGAAATATCCTGTCTTGCCAGTCCCTTCCATTTTTCCTCGTTCAGCTCCACTGTCTAGTAGATGAGGAGTTCGGGTGCTCCCCCTGGGCCCCATGCTCACTGTCTGCACCACAGCCCTTTCATGACCTCTCTTATGATACTGTGTGTATGTTTTCACCTCTGTGGTGAGAGCCTCTGGAGGCAGGGTCTGGGTCTCATTCTGTATTGTACCCCTGCTCGGTAACTTGCACTTTGCAGGTGTTAATGAAGTGGGACCCCAATGGCCTCCAGCAGTCCTTGAATGTTTGATATGTGCGTCAGGAGTCTATTCAGCCACCACATTGTTATTTTGAGCTGATTACCCAGTTTCTGGACAATCTCAGACTTCCTATTTGTATTTGGAATGTAGTCAGAGGACAGAAGTAAAAATGGCGATCCTTTCTCCTTGTTTATTGTTGATAAGAGGACAGTTAACCAAAAAAAGACAAGTCATTTGAAGGTTTTAAATGAATGGCTACAAGAAAGATTAAAAATATTTGTGACTTGTTTATCAGTGGGCCTCATTTTCATCAGTGCTCACAGAGCAGTTACTGATGCTTTGCTCTGGGGGCCAGTGACGGCAATCTGGCACTTCATTTTTCTTATTATTGCAGTTAGGTGCCAATAAGAACACTTAGTCCAGTAACATGAGAGAAGGAGAGACAAGGGGAAAAGGTATGAAAGGTGTAGAGAGAGAGTGGGCAGGAGCCACCAACAGTTCAGTGAATTTGGGGGCAGCCTGGATATCACCACTCCAAGGGAAAAGAATATTCTAACTGGAGAAGTACTGACGGGCACGGTGTTGTTGGGGACATAAGGATGTAAGGACACTCTTACAAGCTCATTAGCTTTCTCGCCGTAGAAGCATTGGCAAGCTCAGATGCCAGACGACATTATGTCAGTCTACCAAGCCCAGAATCCTAGCAACAATTTTAGAGGTTGGAAACTTATTGAAAATGACTCTTTTCACATTAGGAAGTTTTGTTGGCAGAGAGGAAGCCAGATCTTGCCCTATGCCAAAGCGTAGGAAAACTCGTGTGTTAGCTCTGGCTGTTCTGTTAGAACTTCTGGTTGATACTTGCCCAGAGAGAAGAATTGTCAAGAAAAGACAATTGTGGATTGGTGAGGTCTTTATCTTTGGAATGTTTACTAATTGCCTTGTTTACTTTTGGGTAGTATGCCTCTGGACCATCGTGAACCCAAATTGGAATCTCCGAATTTGACTAGTATTTCAAAATCACCTGACGATGTGACTTACGCATTATAGGGACACAAGCCATGTTTATTGTGTGATTTAAAGCCCGCTAAGTATAAAGCATGAACTCTTAGATGGATATGTTCTCTCCCTCCCAGAGGGTTCTACAAATGTAAATTCTATTGGCTATGTGGCTTAATTTTTGAAAAAATACAATTTATCGAACCACTCTTAACTACAATTTGTCATAATTTGTATGGGCTGGAAATGGGTTTATTTTAATAATGTAATATTGGTAATATGCTGATTAAGCAGCAAAAATTTTTAAAAAAGCACATTTTTCCCCAGTTTACTTTTCATTTTTTAAAATGTTTACTTAATTTTGAGAGAGAGAGAGAGAGAGAGAGAGAGCACATTCAGGGGAGGAGCAGAAAACGAAGGAGACACAGAATCAGAAGCAAGCTCTGGACTCTGAGCTGTCAAAACAGAGCCCAATGCAGGGCTCAGACCCACAAGCCATGAGATCGTGACCTGCGCCAAAGTCGGATGCTTAACCATACTTTCCCTTTTAATGCAAGCAAATATTTTATCAGTTAGATTTTTACAAATAATAACATACTTTAAAGTTTTCTATTGAAGATTTGGAAAAAGAAAGTCAATAGTAATCTCATGACTAAAATTGTGACTGTCTTCTTTTTCATTATCTATGAGAAAGAGTAGTTTAAATAGTAGTGGGGCATCATATGGAGTTTAAAATGGTATTGAAGGTGTCTGCTATTTGGGTTATTTAGTTCAAGTGTAGGTAACATCTTCTGAAAGACTGATATTTTGTACATCACATCCAGGGACTGTACTTGAAGGTCATTTAATTGTTTACTTTCACTTCTTTGGGTTTCTCTTTCCTAAATAGAAAAGCAATTGCTACCTACTTGATTCCACAGTGCTCTTTATACAAGAACCATGTGATGAACTGCATCTTGAATTTAGTTTCTGGAAGAATCTCAGCAAGGACTTTTGCTTGCTTAACTTTGTTGGACAGTAAAAGATGTGTAATCCTGCGTACTATCATTTTTAACTTTTCTGTCACAACAATTTCATATCTAACTACAGCAGTTTGTTCACCTCAGGTATGTGACATCTTATCTTAAAGCTTAGATGTTCTATTTTCTTCACCCCAAATTATTCTCTTTTATATTATGCTATAACCATATGTCACTTCAGATTGTTTATAAGTAGGCAGGATACACATTTCTAAAAATATGTTTCTAGTTAATACTTCCATCCCTATGGAAGTGGTGGAAGGAGGGAACATCTGAGGCAGAGAATCTGTTTGCTTCATGTCCAAAAAACCCAGAGTACATTAGAAATGTTCATGGTGGGGCACCTTGGTGTCTCAATTGCTTCAGCATGCTGACTTTTGTTCAGGTCATGATCTCATGGTCCTTGGGTTCTAGCCCCATATCGGGCTCTGTGCTGACAGTGTGGAGCCTGATTGGGACTCTCTCCTTCTCCCTCTCTCTCTGCCTCTTCCCCACTTGCACTTTCTCTCTCTGTCAAAAATAAGTGAATAAACTTAAAAAAAAAAAAAAATTCCATGGCACCTGGGAGGCACTCCATAAAACATGGACAAACTGATATATTTTCCACCAAACTGTAAAATTAAGACCTGTTCCTCACTGTGCCTTTTTTCTTCATCCAGACTCTGTCCTTTTTATCATTGTACCAATTTATATAGACTTTTGCACATTTTGAGGAGCTATTATTTATCTGCCTGAGATTTCCGTGAAAGCTTCTGAGCCACAGCATTTGCACGGCCTGCCATCTCTTTTTTCTTTTCCCGCTCTGGAGTATGTACATTTTGGGTGGAAGTGGTGGTGTTTATCATCATCAGTGCAGCTGTTGGCACCTACTACATTTATCAAAACCCAGGAACGTGGCGCAAAACCAAGACAGAAAGTCACACTTCTGGGCAGAGGGTTGTCCAGCCATTTTAAATTGAAAAGCAAGCGTTAGAGGTTGTCCAGACCTGCCTGGTTTAATTTAGTGTTCAGTGTCTAGCAATTGTGTCTTCATTTCCCCCTTGACTTGTGAGCCCCTCGGTGCAGGGGGAAACAGCTGCATGTTTTCTTACCAGGAAAAAAGTAATAATAATAAAAAGAAGAAAGCCAGAGTGAAGGTTTCTAAAAATGTAATCTCTTCTTCCCTATTTAATGACCAAAAAAAATTACTTTGCCCATAAGTATATTTTTATTTTTACATAGCTGTGTTCCCCACCCGTATCTGCATTTCTTTATTCTCTGCAAATGCTAACCTGTTCATCTAACCTTAGTGGATCTTTGCTTGGAGCTACTTTTCCATGGCAGTGGCATTGTTTTATGTCTTTAAAATTTTCATATTAACTTAAAAATGATCTAAAGTATATCTTAAAAACATTTTGGGGGACAAAAAAATCCCTCCAGGTCTCATCCCTCCTACATAGCTATTTTTGCTAGTGCATTTTGGCTTCTAGTTGTACACACATCTCACACAGCTGTTGTGAAGGGATGTGTGTTGTTTGGGATTGGACTTGTCACGATCCAACCAGAGTCTCTAATCCAGCTCTCCTTTGGATTTATAAAATGCCCAACCAAGTTCATGTGTCTGTGGTCTGTGGCCATGGTTCAGAACAGAGCTGAGTGACTTCTGTGGGAATAAGATGGCCCACATGGGAGAAGGGCTTCAAGTGCCTTCAGAGCTACGCTCTAACCAAATGATGAGGCCAGAATTGCCCACCACAGACTAATGCATTTATAATGCTAGTGACGACTAATTTAAACTGAGATAATTTTACCAGGGACAGAGACATTCTAATTATACAGACTTTTTCTACTATATCCAGAAAAGCATTCTAAGACATGTAAGATAACATTTGAGCGAATTTTATTCCTTCGTATATCTAAGGCTTCCATTGCATTTTGGAGTCACATTTTCAAATGTAATGATTTTCTACCTCATCGTAGGTCAGACGCAAACTACATTTTTCCATATATTGTAATGGCAGTCAAAAATGAAAACTATTTATTTTCAGCGATTAAGGTAAATTGTTGTTTACAGCCAAGACAGGAAATGGTATGATTCTAGTTTCTGCCAAAAGCCATGTTATTATGTCTTCATACTTAAATGTGGGGAGGGTATTTCTTTTCTAATATTGCAAAGCTTAAATAATAAGGCCCATTGGCAGGTACTAATAATTGTTTTTAAAAGTAATGAATTACATAAACAGAGCCAATTTGATTTTTAAGATTATGATTTGTTCAAGAAGAAATAAATGGCTAATAATTCTAAGAATAAAGCTAACCTACCATTAGCTATTTTCACTGGTTCTTCCTTTCTATTCCACCTGCTGATTTTGCTTAGTAGATTTATAATTGGTTGTGAAGGTTTGGAATGTTGGGAAAATAAGCTTTATTAAATTATTTCCCTGGTTCTTTGATTATAAGACTTCCTGTGTGGGCAGGAGTGTTAGAGTTTGTTGTTTTTATGTGATCTTTCCAGGGTTCCCTACTTTGGGTAATCTATTTATCTTCTTATCTCCATAAATTAGAAATAAGAGTAATGATCATTCGTAATTGTCATGGAAAGTCAGAAAAAAGGGAGGGTCAGCACTAGGGAAAAGAAGAGCTGTGATTTAAAGGTCATGACTTAGGAATCAGACCCATACTGGGGCAGCTGGATGGCTCAGTTGGTTAAGCAGCCGACTTTGGCCCTGGTCATGATCTCACGGTTCGTGGGTTCGAGCCCTGCGTCAGGCTCTGTGCTGACAGCTCAGAGCCTGGACCCTGCTTCAGATTCTGTGTCTCCCTCTCTCTCTGCCCCTCCTCAACTCATACTCCATCTCTCTCTCTCTCAAAAATAAATAAATATTAAAAAAAAAAAAGAATCAGACCCATGCGTAGAAATTTCAGATATAAAAGAAGCTAAGATTGTCTGATCTCAAGAAGCATAAGTGCAAGAGGGTTCATTATTGATCTTTGGATGTAGGATTGTATCATTTGCAAAGAGATGATTTCATGGAATTCCTTCAATTACTTCTTTCCTTCAGTAAAGGGTGTAGTAACATGACCTCTGTGTGTTTTAGTTATTTTAAGGCTTAGGGGTTCCTAGGAAGCCTTCTGTGACTAAACATTTTGGCTGGGAATGGTGGCCCCTCTCCAGGTACCCATAATTCCCTGGGCATGCTTCCTTATCACACCCTTTTGAAATTGTTATTTCTGCCATTTCCACTATACTTTAGACTGTTTTAGTACTTCCACAGTACCTGGCTCATAATGCTTAATAATTCTTTATTAAACTGAAACTAAACTAAAAGCCAAATTAAAAAGCATAAAAATGGTCTTTCTCATGCCTGAAGTTAGTAATGTACTTGATGAGTATAGAGTATAATATTCCATTTTTACACACATTCAAACATTGAAGGGTGGAGGTGAGGGAGAGTTTGGATTATGATTCTAATTCAGTATCATTTTTAGTTTATTTCCTTTGGGAACTGAGAGTCTTGTGGCTGTGCCTGTGCTTAATTTGTGTACTCCATGTGCTTTTGTCTGCACAGGGGAATATACGGAAAGGATTAAGGGTTGTCACTTCTCAGTGCTTGAGCACTGCCAAGAGGAGTGATGATAGCTATTCTGCCATGGAATAATTGGAAAGACACCTTTATCTTTATAGTCATTTAATGCTGAGTATGGACGCACAGGTGGGCTGCAGTCACACTTAGTAAGAGCAGATGGGAGTTAAGCATGAAAGGGTGTTTGCTTGTTTCCAGTGGCAATTTCTAAGAGCTTTGTGAGAGGGACAAAGGTGGTCATCAGCATTGAGGGTCATTCTTAATATACCTGGCAGCCCTGTGGAGAGACCAAGAGGAGTAGAACCAAACAATGAGGTGATCCCTGGAACCATGATGTCACGAGCTGTCCATGAGTCTGAGCGACCTTGGAGGTATTGATAGGAGTGGTTAGTGGAGCCAAGGCATAGGGAATTCTAATCTGTAAGAGGGAGATCTTGTCCAACTAGCAAAAACAGTGAGAAGGAACTGTAGGGAGCAACCAGCCAGATATTTGCCAAACGGAGGACTTTAATGGCCCTATAAGTCAAAAGAGAAGTCATGAGAAATGATGTTGGGCTATTCGTAGGTTCATCATTGTGGACAACTTTCCTAGCCTCCCTGAGTAATTGGGCTTCTTTGTAGAAGGTAGAAGATAATAATACCTGCATCTTGGAGTGGTTGTTGGGTTTACGCGAGGCAATGCATGCGATTCCCCTAGCACTGGGGCCCACATGCTGCAGCTGCTTATTACTATGTTAGTTCCTTCCTGACTCTGCAGTTCTTCTGGTGTGAATCACCCCACCAATGGAAGGGCCAAACCCTAGGGGTTCTTTAGCTTCCATGGTGGCCATGGTAGAACTGCTTTTAAAGCTCTAGTGGAGGAAAAGCAAATGATCACCTAACAATTGGCTCAAAACAGGTCAGTTGTCAGAAACTCAGGAAAGAGGAATCAAGCTGGTGACAGACTCTCAGGTTACCAAGAACCCCAGTGACACACAACTCCTGAATAGTTGGTATACCAGTACATGGTTCACATTTACAGTTCATCTATCTTTGCTTTAAAAACAGAGTGTCTGTGTAGTACAGAAAGCTGTGTGTTTTGAAAGGGAATGAGAGGAGGGAGTCTGACATGAAGGGGGTCTCTGAGTGCCAGATTCTTTCTCTTTTCTTCATCCCTGATTTCATTTGATTCTCACAACAACCCTGTGGAATAAATTCTTTTCCTTTTGCCATGTGAAAACCCTGAGGCTGACAGAGGACAAATCTAGTGGCCCATGGTCATCAGCTACTGGCAGGGGGCGGGTCCGAATTTGGACCCCGTCTGTCAGGTGTTACTGCCAGTGCTCTTCCCCCCTCCCACCTTTGCTGAAACTTAGGAAGACCGCCAGGCAGGAGAGGTTTCAAAGACACGCACAGGAGCCTGTGCACTGCGAGCGCCTGAAAGGCCCCGGCTGCCTTCTGCTCGGCAAACCCAGGGCCTGGCAACATCTGGCACATGGCAGGCTCATGGTAAATATTTACTGAGTGAATGAAAGCCACAAGTTAAGGTAGAAAACTAATTATTTCAGCAAGTAGCAGGTTGTCAGCAATATGAAATTTGTCATCAACATTATTGAGTTACTGAAAAATATGTGACATTTATTAACACAGGTTCTGCTCAAGTGGCTATACGGCAATTTAAAGATCTGTGTTTAAAAATTGGATAATATGTGAAAAACTGACACAAAATAAAATTCGAAAGATGTCAACAATCTTTTAAATGACTAGAGAGGCACATGCTGCTTCTTGAGAAGAGTAAGCTGATAAGCCTAAAAATATCTTTTAAAAATGAATGATACAGGGGTGCCTGCGTGGCTCAGTCAGTTGGGTGTCCGACTTCAGCTCAGGTCATGATCTCACAGCTCATGAGTTTGAGACCTGCGTCAGGCTCTGTGGTGACAGCTCAGAGCCTGGAGCCTGCTTCAGATTCTGTGTCTCCCTCTCTCTCTGCCCCTCCCCCACTCGCTGTGTGTGTGTGTGTGTGTGTGTGTGTGTGTGTGTCTCTGTCTCTCAAAAATAAATTGAAAAAGATGAATGATACAAATTTTGATTCGTGTATTCTCCACTTCCTTTCCTCTAACGTGTAAATATTCCAGGATTGCCAGTACAGAGGTTTTTAAAAGCACTATTAATTTTTATATAAAGATAGCACAAACAACTCTCAATCAGATTGAAAATTAAAAGTAAGTGGAGTAATTTAAGAAGCAAATAGAGTGTGCCAGTTCTTGACCAAATAAATGAAGCTGTTAGCTGTCTGTTTTGTGAAAATTTTGATGATGGAAGTGTAAAAGGCTAGTTGGACACTGGTATTTTATGAGTAACCACAGAACCATGAATCTGTTAAGGCTGGGATCTGGTGGAATTTCTACTAGGTTGACTAAGTCAAGTTTCAGTTAAATGAGGACTTTTCTCTACGGGTAAAAAGTAACCACCACGGCCATGAAGCTTCTTCTCAGCACAAGTTGGTTGGATCACCTCAGTTCCCAATTCCCTGGCAGGTAGGAGTTATAACACAGAGCCAGGCACATAGAGATGCCTTTTCTTTTGAATCCATTTGGCTGTGAAGGGTATTTAGAAATAGCAAACACAGTCCTGTCATGGTAAAGGAGAAGCTTTTTTTTTGGGGTCTCTTCTTTGAAGTAGGTGCCTTTAGTGCTAGTTGACTTTACTTTAGATGTTCATTTCACAGTCTTAGTGAAGATACACCAAATATTTGCAATTTCATGCAACTTTTGCTGAGGCTTACCCATTCGCTTCTTTTGAGGGAAATGGGATGCCTGTTGAGTTTTGTGGAGAAGCTGTCACAGATGAGTGGCTGAAGTCAGGTAGTCTTTCCGTGGATAGCCACACCAGTAGTCAAAGGGGATTTGACATAGCAATTTCTGTACCACAGGTGGAAAGGAGCTACCTTTGTAACCTGGCTGTGTCTGTATTATAGTTCTATACAGTGTGATTTTGTGGCCTTAGGGAAGTACAAGTTATGTTTTAAGTGGTTATCCTAACAGAGCAATTTGATTTGCTTGTATCAACTAGGTGAAAGATAACTGTAGTCTGCATTTATTAACCCTAAAATCTTTCAAGTCAAATATGCTTTTTTAAAAAAAAGATATTTGTCATTTCCATAAATTACCTGATTTGAATATTAGTTCTTAATGCTTTTTCAAGTTGTGTCTGTATCCAAGCATACATGACAGTGTCTTACATAATACTGGGCCTATGAAGTCATTTAAGTAGTATTTGATGATTCATTGAAGTTGCTATGGAGATCTGATTGGGGCCATTTTTTATTTCACTCTCCCCCCCCCCCCACTTTTTTTATTCTTTTTTGGAGGATAGTTAACTTTTCTTTCTCTTTATATATATTAATGTGGCTTTTGGGGTGATATTAGGGTGAGTGAACATTGGTGGGATTTTTTAGCAATGATGTTCATTTGTAATGTTTTAAAGTATAAGACCAACAAAATGTTATTTCTTCCAGGAGATTTATACTGGCCTTGCTTACGTTATGAGTGACAGCCCTTCTTTCCAGCCATTCATTCTCTAGACCAATGATGAAATTTGCTGAGTGCTTGCTTTGGGCGAAGCACCACACTAGAAATGTCAGCAGGAATTTGGAATTAAAATATGATAGGTCCCTATCCTTAAGTAGCTTGTTGCCTAGACCTACACTGTGGTACTTAGCCCTGCACCCATGTAGTTATTGAGCCCTGCACTGAGGTCAGTCCGAATTGACATGTGCTATGAATGTACGCTGTGCTGGGCTTCAGGGATTTAGTATGAAAAGAGAAGGCAAAGTATCTTCATAATTTTTATACTGATTACGTGTTGAAATGATAGTATTTTGGGTTAAATAAAATAAACTATTAAAGCTCATTTCATCTGTTTCTTTTATATTCTTTAAGGCAATTAGAAAATTTTAAATTACATGTGTGACTCATACTTTTTTGGACACCCCTGTTCTAGATAGTCTCTACTTTCTTCTGGTGCTATCACCAAGGGAAAGTATCCACCTCCCAAAGATAACTCAGTGTTTTCTCCATAAATGCTCCTGTTTATAACTACAACAAACAATAGCAAAGGCTAACAGTATAGGAAATCAGAGTATTAAGGCTTTTTATTAGCCCTTTAACCCATTATTATGTAAACACAGGTCTAGGTAGTACAGTTTGCTTCTGTCACACATAGTATGATATGAAAAATAGAGAAGCCAGGGTTCCCAGGTGCTTAGAATAGAAATGACAAAAAGGGAAGAGGCAGCAGTGGGAAGGAGAGCCATCCTTCCCATGTGTAGTGATGACTGCTTGACGTGTGTGAAGATGTCCAGGGAAGCATACATCTGAGGCTGCTGCTTATCTGGGAATGATACAGGCAGAAGAGAAAGCTCTGATCAAACCCTTGTAAAATGCTCGTCATGGGAGAGAATGATGGTAATGCCAATAAGATAGTAGTGATAAGATCAACAACATTGACTACATTTGACATTTACCGAGGGTGTCAAGAACTTCAGTAGGCATTTCTACATTATTTAATTTCTACATTGTTTAATACTGAACAGCAATCCTAGGAAGCAGGCAGTGTTATCTAGTCCACATTGCAAAAGCAGCAGGCCAGGGTTAGTTACACAGGAAGTGGCAGTGCGGGTGCCAGCCCCAGTCCATGGTGGCCAGGTACCAGGTACCTGTGGAAGCCATGGACACCATGGCCAACCAACTTCCCTTTCTTTATGAGGACAAGGTGCTTGTCAGCTCCCAGTGAGCTCTTAGAAGGCAGCTCTGTGTAATAAAAAAAAAAATTGTTTTTGTTTATTTTTGAGAGAGAAGAAGAGAGACAGAGTGTGATCAGGGGAGGGTGAAGAGAGGGAGACACAGAATGCAAAGGAGGCTCCAGGCTCTGAACTGCCAGCACAGAGCCCAGTGCTGGGCTCAAACTCACAAGCTGTGAAATCATGACCTGAGCTGAAGTTGGATGCTCAATTCACTGAGCCTCCCAGGCGTCCCAGCTCTGTGTAATTTTTAACCATTTAGATCTGTGAGATTAATTCAGGAGTTGATATCAAGTAAACTCCTTTTTCTCTGTCCAGCAATCCCAGCAAATGAGACTTGAAGGCTAGTAATGTAAAAGTCTTGCTCAAGTCAACCTACACAGTGATTTCACATTTAGTATCTCACCCGTGCCTTACCAAGCCCTCTATAGTAATAAGGGAAAGTAATTACTTTCCTCATGTAATGAAATTGGTTACTGAAGTTTCAAGAGGTTTATAGACCTTCCAAGGCCGCACAGCCAGTCATGGGGGATCTGGAAGAACTCAGCCCTGGCTGGCAGAGTGGTCCAGCCAGGGCAGTGGGAGGGACCTGGGTTTACACTTAACAGCTACAGCTCTGAGCACTGAATCACTCAGGGTCCAAACAGAAAAAAACAGCATTTTCCTTGAGAATTTAATCTAGGGAATTGTTACAGATGCTGGAAGAACCACAAAGCCAAACGGAGGATTGGTGAAGCCACCCAGAGATTAGCAACAGCAGAAAACCATCCCTCCATGCAGGTTGGAGAGATGGAGCAGATTGGTCCCTGAGCCCAGGAACCACGGGGACCTCGGAGGGGATCCACCTTCTGCCAGCCTCTCCCCTGCAGAGAGAAGAAAATGGAAACCCACCCAGCTTCACCCTTCCTCCTGCCCAGGGTCTAGTTCTCTGCCAGAGCCTCATGGAAGTAACACGGTGGACATCAGGGCTGACTTGGGATCTGAGGAAATCTGCCCCGAGGGCCGGCTTTCTCACCATGCAGAGTAGAACAGGGTTGGAGAAAGAACCAATAGAAGCCTGGGCAAACTATTTAACCCCTGAAATGGGGGCAATAGGCCCTGCCTCAGAGTTGAGCATTCACAGAAATCATGTTTATAAAGTGCTTGTGCATAACAGCAACTCAACAAAGATTGGCCCCACCTCCGCTGTCCACAGAACACCTGTGGGTAAGGTGGACCGTAGTTAACATGTGGCCTAAAATGCATAGG
This sequence comes from Hyaena hyaena, assembly GCF_003009895.1. Lineage (NCBI taxonomy): Eukaryota > Metazoa > Chordata > Mammalia > Carnivora > Hyaenidae > Hyaena > Hyaena hyaena. Next base: position 813,908 of record NW_024081006.1, read on the forward strand.
TATGTGGCACGCGAGGATGGTTGAGATCCTGACTGTCTCCCCGAGCTCTGCGAGCCACCATGGATTATTCTAAGTCACTCTCTACACGTCATTCTTTTCATTCTTTTTGGAATTTTCTCCTTTCACAATTAATTCGTAAAGAAAATTCATTATATTATCTACATCAAGGACACTTCCCATTTTGTCCAGAGGTAAGGGGCCCAAGGGCGAGTAGGACTGCCTACAGGAAGCTGATATAGCCCACGTAGAAGGTTGATTTTCCCATTTTTCTAGCCCCATCTTATTCTGAAAAGCCCTCAGTCTCAAGCTTTAGTCTTATTAAATTAAAAACTGCTCTACAGTAATGCTTTTAGAAGCACAACTAAATTACTTGAAAAACAAATTTATAATTGGAATAAACATGGTTCAGCTAAAATTCCTCTTTCCAGAGGATAAAATGTGTTTTTTGTATTGCCGTTATAATTTTCAGTAAACCCAAGTGAGTCTTGTATCATATTGGCTTGGGGGTGGGGGGAATTCATCAAATCAGATTAAAAGATAAATTTTTTGCTAGTCCAGTTTTTAGATGCATTTCTTAAATGCCATGAACCACAGACTCAACCAAGCAACTTTGCAAAGGGTTTCTGAACTTGGAGAGTTGAATTATGAGGTGGCCGGGATAGAGTCCTGGATTGTCAATGGTCACACATAACGAAGTTGATGATGTTATATGTGTGTAATACATTCGTGTTTTTATTTACAATGAGAGCTATAATACATATACATATTTTGGAGGGGAAGGGGGCATGACTTGATCTCTAGAAGAACTGATTTGTGATCAATTAGAATGGCCCAACCATCAGTTCCTTTACCCTACCTCACACCTCACTTCCTTGCTTGGCTTTGAGAACTCGCACCCTGCCTTCAGTATCCCCTTCTAACAGCTGTATCCCCTTGTGAAGGGCTCCCTGCCATTGTCTGCCTTCTGCAGTGCTTACTCATGCCTCTGTTAATCACCTCCAGAGGATCATAACCCCCATTTGTATATTGCTTCTCCTTTTGTGGGCTACACAGGCAATGCTGTGTGATTTGCAAGAAGGCCAGACTATGGAAGAGGCAGGAATTGATAATTCAGGGGGATCTGAATTGCAACGTCCAAGGGTAAGTGGTGAGCCCAAGCCGGTGCCTGCAGGGCTGTACCTCGTGGGAGTCCTGGGAGAACAGAACTCTGTGCAGCTAAGGGTGCTCCTAGCAAGGTCAGTGTAGATCAAAGGGGAGCTGGGCAAGGACTCAGTTCTAGCCAGGCAAGTGAGAGATTGGGCTTCATAGGGGCCAAGGGTAGGGAGAAATGTAGCAACTTCAGGAAGTAAGGAAGAAGCAGCTATAAGGACTAGGTCATGGTGCCCAAAGGTGCACATGGCTGGCTGTCCACTGGTTCAAGGCAGCAAGACTGAGCCACACCCCACAAACACTAAGAGGTAGGTTCTTGGCCTGGTTAGGAGGGGCTCTCACACTGCACAGGGTGAGGTGTGCAAGTTGAAAGTCCAGACAGACCAAACAGCCAGCCTGCCTGCCTTCCAGTCGGCATGGGAACATCTGTTAGCTAAGATTGGACTTTGGTTCTACCTGAATCTGCAGTGCCTGGCACTTGGTAGGGACTTGACGTATTAGTAATAAGGTCACTTTCAAGTAGTGTGACTATATGTTTCAGTTTGCCCAGGACAGTCTGTGTTTTTGTGGCATATTTATTAATAATTCCCACTTTGATTCCCAGAACTGTCCCAGTTTAGATGTCACTCTACCTTAGGGGAATAAAATCCACTAACTCCTGGTGGTCTGTGGGTGCTGGGGGCCCGTGTCTTCACCTTCCTGGTGGAGGCTTCTGTTGGGGCCACTGCTCCACTCCCCAGTGCTCTCTGCCTGAGAGTCTTCCCTGCAAGAAGCTGGGGCCTTAGCGAGTCAGTGCAGTTGCATAATGGACCGAAGGTCAGCTTCAGCACTTTCAGAAATTCAAGCACTGTTTAGAAGTGGTAGTGGAGAGGGGTGCGTGGGTGGCTCAGTCTGTTAAGTGTTTGACTCTTGGTTTCAGCTCAGGTTATGATCTCAGGGTCTGTGGGATCAAGCCCCCTACTGGGCTTGGATTCTATCTCTCTGCTCCTCCACAACTCATACCCACTCTCTCTCTCTCTCTCTCTCTCTCTCTCTCTCTCAAAATTTAAAAAAAAGAAGGGGGAGGGGAGGGGGAGGGGAAGGGAAAGGAGAATGGCAGTGGGCATAGCAGTCTGATTCCTGGAGTAAGGACAGCATCCTGTTTATTATTAGTAGTAAGGGCTTTTGGTCATTTGTTTTTAAGTAGACTTGGAATTAGTCCTTGTTGCTACTCTTGGATAACTTTAATGAAATAAATGGTATTTTAAGTTTACATTATATGTTTGATACTCTTTTTCAAAATGTTTTATTTATTTTTGAGAGAGAGAGAGACAGTATGAGCAGGGGAGGGTCAGAGAGAGAGGGAGACACAGAATCCGAAGACAGGCTTCAGGCTCTGAGCTGTCAGCACAGAGGCCGCTGCAGGGCTGGAACCCATGAACCGTGAGATCATGACCTGAGTCGAAACCAGATGCTCAACCGACTGAGCCACCCAAGCGCCCCACATTCGATGCTCTGATTTCTCTTTAGATCACATCAATCTTTCACATTTTACATGATACCGTTGACCCTTGAACCACAGGGGGTGTGGCACTGACGCCCCTACACAGTGGAAAACCCACATGTAACTTGACTCCCCCAAAACTTGATAGCCTACTCTTGACCTTACTAATAACATAAGCAGTTGATTAACAAATATTTTGTATAACGTTTATACACTGTATTCTTAACAGTAAAGGAAGCTAGAGAAAAGGAAATGTTATTAAGAAAATCAGAAGGAAGAGAAATACATTTATAATACTGCCCTGTAAAAAAAAACAAAAAAAAAAACTCCCTGTGTAAGTGGACCTGCCCAGTTCAAACCTGTGTTGTGCAAAGGTCTGCTGTCATACCTTTTTAGAATAGCTAAGCTTGCCTTGTAAATGCCTATATTTCATTTTCACACCAGAATCCTGAAACATATTAATGAAAAGCCTTTCTAGTTCCAGCTCTCAAAACCAAGATTTATGGTATGTGCTTTGTAAGATTGCCTGAGCGTCCCGATTTTATGTTCTATACAAAATAGTGTAGAGACCCCTATTAACAGTGTGCTCTGTGTTGTATTGTTTAAGATGTGAGCCAGGGTCAGGAAGCTGTATTTGGAATGAGTTTTGTACCTGCTGCATGGAACCACTTGTTTTCTCTCAGTAGCCAAGTCTCCTAGCAGTGAGGGCTGGAAATGGGGATATCGGATCTCACTGAAGCAGTTGAATTGCTTTGGTTACTGGCCGCATAGACCATTTAAGATGCATTAATGATGAGATTTTACTGGTTTCTAAAATGGCTTTTCATTTCAGTTTGATGAGCTAATTAATCTGGAAGGGACTTGTGGTTTTAAAAGGGTATACATACGATGATTCAGGAAAATGGCAGAACCGGACCTTCTATGGTCCAAATTGGCACTGCTCTGCTTTGCAAATGCTCTCGGCTAATCGCTCAAGTCTTAACGGATTCCTGCCAGCTAGGCATTGGCATTTTTATTGATTTCTTAACCCAAGTGTGGCTTTTAATAAAAAAAAAAGAAGTTTTACTGTGGGCATGATATAAAGTGTAAGTATGTCATTGCTGTATATCAAGTAGATGCAAAAATTGTGAGGGCATATCTGTGCCATTTCAGCAGATGTTTGTGCTAGAAAATCTTTTGTTTGCATATACCACCTCTAAGGAGAAAAGCAGTGGGTTTGGAATTGACTTTAAGAATGTTCAATAATTTAAAAAAATTTAACAATGTGTACTATATAACATTTTTAGATAATTGTAACTGTTTACAAGTTATTTTAGAAGTTTGCAAGTTTCTGTCTGGTGTTTGAAATAGTAATCTTCCATTTCATTCATTCAAGGGGGTTGATAAACTGTATAACAGGTAAAGATGATATATCCTTGAGCTCAGGTTTATTAGACTATTAAGGGAGAAATTAAATGCCTACATAAATGGGCTGTTGATTCTAAAGTTGTGAAACAAATGAGGCCTTTTTCATTTGTTGACCTTTTAAAACAGGTGGTGAGTTATATTTGCACACACAGGAAAAAAATGCGTATATCAAATCTTTGTACATATTTGTATTTTCTTCTGTCTGTGGCATAGGAGCAAACACTCCCAAGCTTGGGAGGCCTTCTCAGAGGAGTTGCTGGCTCACATCCAGCCTTCTCGGTGGGCTTCCCCACCCCCTGCTCCCAGGCCCCATGAGCGGCTTCAAACCTTATAGGCTCTTTCCTGTCTCTTGTCTTTGCATATGTTGTCCCTCTGATTAGCCTTCCCTTCCTTTTCATTTTCCATCAGGATCCAGCTCAGAAGTCACCCCTTGGGGAAAGCTAATGACAGTCTCTCCTTTTGCTTTCCCAGAGGACTTTGCTCCTTCAGAGACATGTTCCCTTTCTCCTGTGTCATTAATTTCCCTTCTTCACTAGGTGAATCCCTTCAGCCTAGAAAACTGCTCTGTGGTCTCCAGTCTGAATAAACTGTCACTCCCTCTAACTGCCTTCTTCGTGTAGTTAACCATGTTCACTGTCTTTATTCCTCACTTTTCTTTCAGTTCCCAGGCCCCTAAACTATCCCTCAGTCTTCCCATCTTATTAGACATCGCCGTTGTGTACCATTTCGCCGAGTCAGGAACAGCCAGCAGCTGTCTCAGATTCTTCTGTTTTTCTCACATACTGCCTCCAGTCCATTAGCCAGTGTCATCAGCTCTGTCACTGACATTGTCATGAAGCCATCCACCTCTGTGTGTGTGTGTGTGTGTCACCACTGTAGCTCCAGCTACCATCGTCCCACATGTGGGATGCTGTGGTTGTCTCTCTGCTTTTACCCCATCCTCATCCACTCTCCACCTGGCCCTGTTTTAAAAGGACAAATCAGACCACAACACTCTTCTTTAAGGAGTTGTCCTTGGAATGAAATCCAGTGGCTTCCTGTAAGATTCTGTAGCCTCTAGCATTTGCCTCTCTGTGGTTTCATCCCCTTCCAGTCTTACCCGGCTAACTACACATCAGCCACATTGGTCTCCTTTGTGCACTGAAGTACTCAAGTTCACATGGGCCTCAGGGTCTTATACTAGTCATTCCTTCTTCCTGGAAGGCAGAGTGAAATGAGTAGTAGAAGGCAGATGCACCAGGAACCAGGAGTGAGGATATTTGAGGGGTCTGTCCAGAAGCTGTCTGGATGAAGAGCAGGAAGAAAGGGGAGCCGCAGAGCACCACCCTCAGCTAGGATCAGCTCTGTGAGATAGAAAAGTCCTGCAAGGTTTTCATGGCTGAGAGCTGCACAGCGGGGGCGGGGCCTCCAGAGCCCACTGGACCTTAGCACTGAACTTGGGGCTCCTGGTTTGGAGCAGCAGTTGCCAAGTTGGTAAGCCTGGAAGAAAATATTTGAACTTCAGTTTAATTTTGCGAATGTTTTCTAGCATACACAATCTGTTAGTAGCAAGCATGTGTATTTAATAAACAAACATATCTTACAGGCATGCTCTATAATAAGAGCATGTGCCCAGTATACAAAAAGCACTATTAAAAAAGTAAGTGCTTTAAAATTGTTCTGAAAGTCTCCCAACACAGAAGAGCCCAAAATTCACCAGTGAATTTATCTACCAAGCATTTAAAGAAGAATTAACATACCCTTCCTTTGCATTTCTGTGGTTTCAGTTGTAATGTCTCCTCTCCCATTTCTGATTTTATTTGAATTCTCTCTCTCTTTGCTACAGGTTTATTCTGTTTATCTTTTTAAAAAGCCAACTCCTGGTTTCATTGATCTTTCCCATTGTCTCATTAGTCTCTATTTCATTTCTTTCTCCTCTGATCTTTGCTGTTTCCTTCCTTTGGCTAACTTTTGGCTTAGTTCTTTTTTCTGGTTCTCTGAGGTGTAAACTTAAGTTTTTTATTTGAGATTTTTCTCGTTTCTTAATGTAGGTAGTTATTGCTGTGATTTCCCTCATAAACTACTTTCGCTGCACCCGTATATTTTGGTATGTTGTGTTTCCATTTCATTTGTCACAGGTTTTTTTCTTTTGCTTTTTTTTTTCCATCTTTGACCCACTGGTGTTCAGTAGCAGTTTATTTTATCTCTGCATACTTGAGAATTTCCAGTTTTCTTCGTGTGATTGATTTCTAGTTTCATACTAGGGTGGTCAGAAAAGATACTTGATGTGATGATGTCAGTATTCATAAATTCTTAAGACTTATTTTATGATCTAACATATGATCTAGCCTGGAGAATGTTCCTTCTGTGTTTGAGAAGAATGTGTACTCTGTTGCCTTTGGATGGAATCTGGTCTTACATGTCATTTAAGACCAGCATTTCTTCATTGATTTTCTTTCTGCATGATCTATCCATTGATGAAAGTGGGGTTTTAAGGTCTCCTCTTATTATTGTATTGCTGTGTATTTCTCCGTTTAGGTCTGCTAGTATTTGGTTTATATATTTAGGCATGCCTATGTCAGATGCATTAATATTTACAAATGCTAATCCTCTTGTTGAGTTGATGCCTTTATCATTGAGATTACCAGTTCATCAAAAGGGGTTACTCTGCTGACTGCCAGCATTGATCCAGCCAAGGGCTAGCCTATTCCCTCAAAAAGTTCATTTTCCGATTGAGGAGATAAGGCTAACCCACATGAGCAATTAGAGAACTGAATAAGACTATAATTAAGTGTTAAATAATAGGGTAGAGACTCTAAATACTGTATGAGTTTGGAGAAGAGACGGCATTGAGGGCTGGGCGAGCACAGCCGCATGAATGGCTCAGAACTTAAAAGAATATTTTGGAGAAAGTGAAATTTCCCTTTTATATGATTCCTTATTTTGTTTTTTTTTTGTTTGTTTTTCTGATCTAATTGTTCACATACACTAATTTCATATGTAAATAAAACATTGGATTAAAAAAAGCCCCAAGAAGAAGTTTGTTTTTCCTATAAATAAGATAGGAAATAGTAAACAAGATGATAGCATAGTAAATTACCTGTGAAGCAGTTTTCCTTTTCAAATTTAATTCAAAATAATTGTGGAAAAGCTGAAATTTCTGACTGGAAGAGCTACTGCTTTTCCTTCGCTGTGGTGGGTGTGGCCCAAGGCAGAAGTTCTGCTTGCCTATGGGTCTCTGCAAGGCTTTTCTTCTTTCTTTCTTTTTTTTATTTTTTAAGAGTTTATTTTTACATAATCTCTACACCCATCATGGGGCTTGAACTCACAACCCCGAGATTGAGTCACATGCTGTATTGACTGAGCCAGCCAGGAAAGCCCCTGAAGCTTTCCTTCTGAATCCTGACTATCCCTGGATGTCCATCATCTCCCCTTGATGCAAGTAATGATGGATTTGAGGATAAGAAGTGAGGAAAATAAGTTCTTCCCCCTGTGCTATCATGAAATAATGAAGAACCAGCATAATTTAGGTGGAAAATTGTGATTGAGCAGTTATGCCTAGAATCAATTGTATTTGCAGCTAAGATTACATATTATGTGATTCAACTTGCATAGCTTTTAAAATTCAGTATGATTTACCAAACAGTTACTAACAATTAAAGTTATGTAACCACATCTGGAAATAGCTTTGTAGTATGGGAAGTCAGCAGGCTGTATAGTGTGCTGAATAAGGAATTACTATATACACAGTTGGGAAACAATGACAATTTTCACACCAAAGTGGGCCACTTAAGTACCATTACTATAGATCATAAATTAAAATTTATTAGCATCAGTATTTTCACTGGAATGTAAAGTAGCGCCTGTATAGTTCATAGGAGCTCAGTGCTCACCGTTAAGTTTTTCATTACTAGAGAAAACCGATGAATGTTATTGCAGTTTGTATTGGACACAGCTGTACATTATGGTTTGTAAATTTACTTTAGTAAGTATTTCAGTGGTACTGAAAGTGTTTCACCAAAAGAGTGTTGTCATGGGGCACCTGGGTGGGTCAGTTGGTTGGACATCTGGCTTTGGCTGAGGTCATTATCTCACAGTTTATGGGTTCAAGCCTGCATTGGGATGTGTGCTGACAGCTCAGAGCCTGGACCCTGCTTCAGATTCTGTATCTCCCTCTCTTTCTGCCCTCCCCCTCCTCTCAAAAATAAAATAAAAATTTTAAAAATTAAAAAAAGAGTATTGTCATGAAAATATCGTATTCCATTGTGGTCCTCTGATTTCATAATTAAAGGCCCTATTCTTTTCAGAGCAGGTGTAACCCATTATATCAAATGATGTGGAAGCTTTAACCTGACCTTGAAAACTTCATTTTACAGGAATTAGAAACGTGGTTTTTTTGCATGGAGTTATTTGGAACACTGTAGGAAATAATATGGGAGTATGAGGTAGAAGAAATCATCTGAGTAATTCTTATCAGAAAGTGCTTTGAGTGAAGTCATTTGATTAGCTTTTAGACAAAAATATGGGGATCATTGCTTCAGACTTTTTATATGTGACTACTTATATATGAGTTAAATTAGAATTCTCGCTAAATTGATGGGATTTTAAATTAACAAAAGAAAAATAAATAAAATTAGCAAAAGACTTTGAGAAATGGTTTATTTGTGCCCTATAGATGTCGTGGTGTAGCCTGTTGAAGCTATTCTCAGAGGCACCTGGCTACCTTTGACAGTTTCCCAGTATATCTTGGGTATCACATTCACCGGGTTGTGCTCAAAAGTCAAACAGTAGTGTTAAGTGGTAGTCTTAGTTAAATAAGACCCAAAGGGAAAATGTTCTCATCCTGTTCTTCTGGAATGGGACTTTCAACAAATTCTAAGTGATTAGAGTATTGCAATTATACATTTATGATAATCTTTCTTTTTCTTTTCCTTTTTATTTCATGAGAAAATAATTTCAGCCTGAAATGTATTTATTGAGCAGCAATAAAGAAGGTATAAACCTTCAAGCAGCATTTAGAGCTGCTTTCCAGCTATGAACTCATTTATCATTATAAGAACCCTTATTAAGTGGATACTATAAATAACACATGGAGGACACCGGTGTTGTTTAAATCTCTATTGTACAGTGGGGAACAGAGGCAGAGGGAATATGCAATGCTAGCTCATATCTTGTGACTCATAGTATTTCTGTGATTAATTCCTAAACTATAAAGTTTACAAACTGTTGGATTATTTTGTTCTACCTTAGAATAAAGAAAACCGTTTCACAGCTATGAATAAGAACTCTATGATTATTGACTTTGCTGTTTTTATTAGTAAATTTGCTGTTTTTATTAGTAAAATTCTGTTACTTCTATCCATAAATTATGTAGTTTACTTTAGCTTTCTTGTCTCTCAGTTTGTCATTTCTCTTTTGGACAGCCTTAAAATTTCCTTGACAACCCTAAAAAACACATATCCTTTGCCTTTAACATTTAAGGTTGATGTTCATTTTTAGAAAATGATCATCTTTTTCTTTCCCTTTGGAAGCTTATGTTAATAAGGGCCATGATTCTCAACCTCTGAAGAGGAAGAGGGATGGGTTTGCATATCACTTTGAGAATCCAATCACAGGCTTTTGGGGCCTCTGAAACCCACTTGTGACCCTTCAGATACCTACCTATAGCTTAGGGACACCTTTGTTGGTTGAAGCACAGGAAAATTTAGGGACTACAGTCCTTTAAAAGGGAATAACTTTTGAAAAATATTCGTTACATGTAGTAAATTTGCAAACTGGGTAAAGTAGATGCCCTGTGGTTAGATGTAAGTGGATCACCTGTAATCCATCTGAATCATAATTCTTATGCATATTCCTCTATATATAACTTATTTCTTTTTCTTTTTGTATTTGTTTTTTAGCACCTTGACTGTGACCTGTCTTGGGTCGGGGATGATGTGGTGTGTGTGTGTGTGTGTGTGTGTGTGTGTCCTGTAATTTGGATTGAATGCTAGGCATCATGTTTAATAAAGACTGAGGTAAATAATACTTATGCTTAGAAATAAACATGTCTCTTCATCTTCTAGGGCTTTAGTGTTGGGGAAGTTAAGCCAATCTAGTCCATAATTGAGCTGGTTTTGTATTTTGAGGTGCTATTGTTACCTTCAGTGAACCACTGACTTTACATTTCTATACCAGTGGGCCACCATAAACTTGTGTTTGGGTGGGGGCTTGGGTCCCAGAGGGTTTACTCATTGTTCCTGCTCTGCCCTCAGCTTTCATCTACATATGCCTGTGTGAGAAAGGGCTTTCTCTCTATGTTCTTCCGCCTCCTCCATGGTACACTGCCTACTACTCAGTGCTGGACTTCTGGGGAAGTCAGGGGGAGTTGCTGGTCCTCTTGGTCTAGTTTCAGTACTAGGCAGCCCTCTGCTCCTAGGCATCAGGGCTAGGACCTTATCAGCATTCATGCCCTGCTCCCCAGAGAAGAGAGTATCTGTGCTGAGTTTGTGCAGGAGACAGTTTTCTGCCCCTCTCCTGGTGGTAGTCAATAGGGTTCTGCTTTTATTGTTGCAGGCTCCTGAGCCCAAGAGGTTCCTCTACCCTTTGGGGCAGTAGATCTTTTCCTGGTTGTAGAGATAGATGGATTTTGCTTCTGCCCTTCCCCCAGTGGACCTAGGAGAAAGAGGACATGCTGCTCTTCCCTCAAGGACTTAATTAAGGCTTTTGCTTCAATATAGGACAGTAGTTGGGGAAACAGGCAGAGTTTTAATTGCTCTTCTGCCCAATGCCTGTGCCCTGGAGAGGGGTTCTCTCTCCTGCTCTTACCCCCTGTCTTTTTCAGGAGCACCCATGAAGAAGGCTTAAAAATGAGTACAGAGTCACCCTGCGTCTGGGGCTCCCGGTTACTCTAAACTGATATACTAGCCCACCCTTGGCCTTTATGAATTTTAGCAAACCTCTTACATGCCTCCATGGTGGCCTCTTGCTGTCAAACATGAAACAGTTTCTATGTCTTATCTCTTCTTGGAATGGCTTGTCACTCTTTGGAATTCAGTTCTAAACTTGTTTGTTTTGTGACCACAGTTCTCTGATGAATAGAAGAAAAATTATGATTTTACAGATAGTCTGGCTTTTTCTCATTACGGTGGGAGTAACATTCTTTCTTGGCTTTGGCTTTCCACATTTTAAGCTATCATCTTTTTTTGAAAAAAAAAAAAAAAAGTTTGTTTTTGAGAGAGAGACAGAGCACGAGTGGAGGAGAGGCAGAGAGAGGGAGACACAGAATCCGAAGCAGGCTCCAGGCTCAGAAATGTCAGCACAGAGGCCAATGTGGGGCTCGAACTCATGAACTGCAAGATTATGATATGAACCAAAGTCTGATGCTGAACCGACTGAGCCACCTGGGTGACCCTCTAAGCTATCAGCTTCACTGTACTTACTCACTGGTGAGTCACAGTCATCAGTGGCTCCCAAGCCATGAGCCAATCTGTGCCCTCATAGATTCCTTGCCAAAGTTGGGTCAGGGTGAATTCTTGTAATACAGTAGAGGGCATTATGGGAGAGGGGACACATTAGGAGAGGAATCCATGAGCCAAGCAGCTTTCTGTTATTTGCAGTAAGAGGACTTCCATGTGAGTGGGAAGCAACATTTGACCATACCTAGCTTTTCTTTCATTCCTTTCAATTCATCTGATTGTACAAAATGACCTTCAAAGTGACCGACTTTGCTCTAGATCCTTTTTTTTTTCCTTCCTTTTTTCTCATCTTGGAGAGCACATCAAAGTTTTAACAATGAATGATAAACCTTGCAAGGTAACTCTGATGTGCCCAGCATGACTTATTCCTTCAATTCAGGATTATTGTTACTGAGCTTAAGAAAGGCCAGGCCTTGCTGTGCTCCTTGAAGGGGCCTCAAGTTGTTTCTGGGGGTGTTTTGTTTTCTTTTTTTAAGGATAGAAATTTCTTCAACCTGGTGTTTCTTAACTCTCTTTAATCCTAGGCCCCCTTCAATCAACATAAAGATCTCAGGTCTTTCTTTAACGTTATTCGTAAGTGAAATTAAATAACTTGACTCAAACCAGAAGGACAAACAGCTACTTTGTTTCCACACTGCATCCCCTTTCTCATTCTGTTATGTCCTGCCCCCACCCCACACTGGCATCACTGCCTTTATGTAGAATTCAGCATTTCAGGATTGATATAGAGATGGGTTTTTTCGAAGCTGATTTTCCTCCAGACTGAATATTTTTCTCACGTTCCTTCTCTTGGTGTTAATAAGTGCCGATAGTAGAAATGTGCCAATGGACCAAATCTGCATCCGCTTTTTACTACTCAGAAGCTTTAGATGATGAGTACTTATAAGAGCCATCTCTGACACATCGTTTATGCACTTTTTTTAAAAGTATTTTGAGGCATCTCCAACTCAGCAGAAATTTGTGTTTTTTCCTCTGGTTTTAGGTGATTAGAGCATGCAAGTTATATGCATTTTGTTTTCTTTAGGTAAAAAGACTATATGTGTAGCACATATGGTTTGATCACTTTTCACTGTTAAATTTAACTAACATTAAAAGACAACATAGCAAATAGATTCCAGCTTGGATATTAAATAGCTGCTTTGCTTAAGCAGGTATAACTGACCCTTGAACATCGTGGATTTGAATGTGTGGGTCCCCTTGCACATGGACTTTTTGTTGATAAGTACAGTCAGCCCTGTAAATGTATTTTCTGTTCCTGACGTTTGCTTAATAACATTTCCTCTGGCTTACTATGTTGTAAGAATACGGTATCTAATACATATAGCATGCAAAATATGTATTAATCGACTGTTTATGTTATGGATAAGGCTTCTGGTCAGCAGCAGGCTATGAGCAGTTAAGTTTTTGGGGTATCAAAAGTTACACATGGATTTTTCAACTGTGTGGGGGGTTGGCACCCCTAACCCTCACATTGTTCAAGAGTGCACTGTACTTGATCATTGCTGGGCTGAAAAGTGAAAGCCAAGTAGAAATGAAGAGGTGTGGGATAAAGATTTGGGGACTTGGGCGAGGTGGGGGCCTGGATCTTCTGCTATTGAACCTCACTTGTCCTTCCCTCCCACACAAGAGGCCTGTCCTTCTCTTTCCTTACTCTTGGCCAGGGGGGATTGGCCTGCCTTCACGTTGTTTCCAGCCAGTGATTCTGGTCTACCCAGTGGTGAGGGCAGGCTTACACACCTGTTCTCCTTTTTGGTCTCTGAGCAAGCACATGCCTCTTTCCGTTTCCTAAGAGCTTCATCTGTTAGGGAGGAAGGAGGCTTTAGAGAGGTGTGCTCTAGAGAGGACAGGATGGTTCTGGGCAACAGCAAATAGAGGGGGAAGAAGAGCAGGAAAGTCTCTGGTAAGGGAAGTCCTTGCTGTCGTTACTTTCATCAGCCTGTGTTTGGGTGACCGTCATGTCACGTTCATGTGTCTGCAGTGGATGATCAGAACTCACCAGCCAAAACCTGGCTGGCTTGTGAAAAGCAAGGCAATATTTTTAAAGCCTTATGTATGGTGTTTAACTTCCTTCCTATTCCACACATGATGGTGTGTGAGCATATAAGAACATTATAAAAGTGCTTTTGCACTTTGGCTTTTTCTTCTTAATAGCAAAGAAACCTATGAATTTGAAATGTATCAATTGTAATAAATTAGAAAGTGGTAGTCAAATATTAATCAACATGTTATAGCTGACAGAACAAAAGATTACAATGTTGAGGAAATGCTATATATATTTTTAATGGATTAATGGATAAGCACCTCCATTTATCTTTGTGGCTTCTTTTTACTAATGGCATCTTAGAGATATAATTTAAAAGACTATAAAATTCCCATACTTAATTAGAATGTTGTTTTTACTGAAGTAACAAGTGTGTTTTTGAAGGCAAAGACAACCTGCATTCTGAAAAATCGGAAATTCATACATTTGTTTCATGCCCTTCTGCATGACTGATTACAAATTTAATTTCATGCCAACTCGCTTGAATAGATAGAATGCAGTTTACGCTTTAGGGATTTGGAACAACTCTGATACAATGCATCTTATGGATACAGTAGCCACAGGCTTTATGTCTTTAGCACTTTATTGTTCTGAGGATTCAGTTGCAAAGAAATACTCTGCCTTGTGGCTTTTATGTTTTATCTTGGCATTTGGATCACAAAAGCCTCTATGGTTCATTTTGGAACTTTGAGTAAAATGGTACCCATATGATTTAAAGTTTATGTTTAATTACTTTCTGCAAATTGCTTTTGGAAGTATAGGTAGCCAAAAAGTAAGAGTGGTTTTAAATTTCAGATGCAGAGAATAGCATAATCACTTTCTAAAATGTAGAAATTTTACTCAAAATAGATTCTTTCTAGGGCAGGAAAGTTAGAATTGCCTTTGTATAATATTTTTCATGTTCTTTTCTTTATTGCCATGAAAGTTATATTGTCTCAACCTCCATGTCTATTCCCTATGTATGAATATAATGACTTACTGAAAATTTATAAAAAATTTCATGTACCTCCTGAAAGGCAATAGCATGTTTTAGGTTAAAATTGTGAAAATCGTGAAAGATGCTTTGAGGTCATTTGTGCATGTAAAGGAAATACTAAAGATGTCTGCACAGGGGAAGAACTTAAATTACACACATAGGTGTGGCATCAGCATCTTAAGGTGGGCATCTGTTACACTGTGCAGAAGTCGTTGGTGATGCAGACTTCTTTAGAAACAGATGCTTCCCCAAGTTTTTCACCTGATAGTGTTAATAACCTGTTGAAATTGGAAGTACCTAGGTGACCTTGTTCTGAGCACTAGCCTGGTTGGTGCCTGCTCACCGGCTTTAATAAATCCAGCTCTAAAACTTAGAAGCACCCTCAGCTATAACCTAGGCCTCTGACCCAGACTCAATACCACCACAACAGTAAAACCATACCGGTCTGAAGTCTTTAGAACCGTGACTACTCTAATAGACTCTGGAGCCAGGAATTTCTGCTGGGATTTCAGTGTCTGCTCACTTAACACACAGTTTAGTGATTAGTACTTAGCTCTTTCTGGTCTTTTGGCATCTGTAGTTTCCAGAAATAGCCCAGACATCTTAGTGTGTCCCAGTGGTCAGGAAGTGGTTAACGTGCATCGCCATCAACCAGAGTGTTACCTACAATGCAAATTTCTGGGCACTGCCCCCTAAAGGTCTAGGGATCTGCATTTTAATCACTAACCCAGATGGTTGTGAGGCAAGTGGTGTGGTGACAGCCCTTTGAGAAACATGGGTATGGAAGACGTGCGCACACGCAGAGCCTGCTTCATGGGTGTATGGCTGGTGGGGTTGTGCAGGCCCCACACTCAGAAGGGCCCTGTACTTTGGCTTAATGCTCCTCCGTCACCTTAAAATTCTTAACAATTTTTGAACAAGGAGTTCTGCATTTTCATTTTTCCCTGAGCTCTGCAAGTTATGTAGCCAGCTCTCTGTACAGGATTTTATTGTGTATTATTGAATTTGTGTTTTTTGACACCCATGGATTGCAATTGTTCAAAAATGATTTTTTTACTTGTTTATATTAGACTGTAAACTCCAGGGCCCCTTCTAAGCTCTATAAGTGATTGAGTATCATTTATCATAAAACATTCAGTAGGAAATCTTAACAGAACAATTTTCTGGAAGAAATTTAATTTTTTAAAATGTTTATCTAGAGAGAGACAGAGAGTGAGAGCATGCATGTGTGTGTGTGTGGGGGGGGGGGGAACGAGGGAGGGGTAGAGATAGAGTAGAGACAGAAGCCCAAGCAGGCTCAGCGCTATCAGCACAGAACCCAGCTCAGGGCTCAATCTCATGAACTAGGAGATCATGCCCAGAGCTGAGATCAGGAGTTGGACACTTAACCTGCTGAGCCACCCAGGAGCCCCTGAAAGATTTAATTTTTATTCCTAGTCTTGGACATAGATACTGTATTTCTGTTATTCTTATACACTATTTTTTTTCTCCCAGGATGGTACAAAACAGAAAAGAGAACGGAAGAAGACAGTCTCATTCAGTAGCATGCCGACAGAGAAGAAGATCAGCAGTGCAAGTGACTGCATCAATTCGATGGTCGAGGGTTCAGAACTCAAAAAGGTTCGCTCCAACTCCAGGATTTACCATAGGTATTTTTTACTGGATGCCGACATGCAGAGCCTGAGGTGGGAGCCATCTAAGAAGGATTCTGAGAAAGCCAAGATTGATATTAAATCCATCAAGGAAGTGAGAACAGGAAAAAATACAGACATATTCCGCAGCAATGGCATTTCTGACCAGATATCTGAAGACTGTGCATTTTCAGTCATATACGGAGAGAATTATGAGTCGCTTGATTTGGTTGCCAACTCTGCAGATGTTGCGAAAATCTGGGTTACGGGACTGCGGTACCTAATTTCTTACGGAAAACATACACTTGATATGTTAGAAAGTAGCCAAGACAACATGAGGACTTCTTGGGTTTCACAAATGTTTAGTGAAATTGATGTAGAAGACCTTGGACATATAACTCTGTGTAATGCTGTGCAGTGCATCAGAAACCTCAATCCCGGTCTAAAAACTAGCAAAATTGAGCTCAAGTTCAAAGAGTTGCACAAATCCAAGGACAAAGCTGGTACTGACGTCACAAAGGAAGAATTTGTTGAGGTTTTCCATGAGCTTTGTACCAGACCTGAAATTTATTTCCTTTTAGTTCAGTTTTCAAGCAATAAAGAATTTCTTGATACCAAGGACCTTATGATGTTTCTTGAGGCAGAGCAGGGTGTGGCACATATAAATGAGGAAATAAGCCTTGAGATTATTCACAAATATGAGCCATCCAAAGAAGGTAAGGAAAAGGGCTGGCTTTCCATAGATGGGTTCACTAATTACCTTATGTCACCTGACTGTTATATATTTGATCCAGAACATAAGAAGGTCTGTCAAGATATGAAGCAACCTTTGTCTCATTACTTTATAAACTCATCTCATAATACATACTTAATAGAGGATCAGTTCCGAGGTCCCTCTGATATCACGGGATACATCAGAGCTCTAAAAATGGGTTGCCGGAGTGTTGAATTAGACGTATGGGACGGGCCAGATAATGAACCTGTTATTTACACAGGCCACACCATGACCTCTCAGATAGTCTTCCGCAGTGTCATTGATATTATTAACAAGTATGCATTCTTTGCTTCAGAGTATCCTCTTATCTTGTGTTTAGAAAATCACTGTTCTATTAAACAGCAGAAGGTAATGGTTCAGCACATGAAAAAAATTTTAGGAGACAAGCTCTATACAACATCACCCAATGTGGAGGAATCTTATCTACCATCCCCAGATGTCCTGAAAGGGAGGATACTAATTAAAGCAAAGAAGCTGTCCTCAAATTGCCCAGGTGTGGAAGGGGATGTTACTGATGAAGATGAGGGAGCAGAAATGTCTCAGAGGATGGGAAAAGAGAACGCGGAGCAGCCCAACAATGTGCCTGTGAAGCGATTTCAGCTCTGTAAAGAACTGTCTGAACTGGTGAGCATCTGCAAGTCAGTTCAGTTCAAAGAATTTCAGGTGTCATTTCAGGTTCAGAAGTACTGGGAAGTCTGTTCATTTAATGAAGTGCTTGCCAGCAAATACGCCAATGAGAATCCAGGGGACTTTGTAAATTACAACAAACGTTTCCTTGCTAGGGTTTTCCCCAGCCCCATGAGAATTGACTCCAGTAACATGAACCCCCAGGACTTTTGGAAGTGTGGGTGTCAGATCGTAGCCATGAACTTTCAGACCCCAGGCCTGATGATGGACCTGAATATTGGCTGGTTCAGGCAGAATGGGAACTGCGGCTATGTCCTTCGGCCGGCCATCATGAGGGAGGAAGTCTCTTTCTTCAGCGCCAACACAAAGGACTCTGTCCCTGGGGTTTCACCTCAGCTTCTTCACATTAAAATCATCAGTGGGCAGAACTTTCCCAAACCCAAAGGATCAGGTGCCAAAGGTGATATAGTGGATCCCTATGTCTATGTTGAAATTCACGGAATCCCTGCCGACTGTGCAGAACAAAGGACAAAAACAGTGCACCAGAACGGGGATGCTCCCATTTTTGATGAAAGCTTTGAATTTCAGATCAACCTCCCTGAACTGGCCATGGTGCGCTTTGTCGTACTAGATGATGACTACATTGGGGATGAGTTCATTGGTCAGTACACAATTCCCTTTGAATGTTTACAGACGGGCTACCGCCATGTCCCCCTGCAGTCGCTGACTGGAGAGGTCCTAGCACATGCTTCTTTGTTTGTCCATGTGGCCATTACGAACCGCAGAGGAGGAGGGAAACCGCACAAAAGGGGCCTTTCTGTGAGAAAAGGGAAGAAATCCAGGGAGTATGCATCTTTAAGAACACTGTGGATTAAAACTGTAGATGAGGTGTTCAAGAATGCCCAGCCCCCTATACGGGATGCCACGGATCTGAGAGAGAACATGCAGGTACGTTCTTGTGGTTAAGTATTTACTCAACGGCTTTTCTTCCCAGTGAAGGCTTTGGAGGGGTTTGTTTTTAGAATAGTGCATTTGATGTTAAGTAATTTGTAAATTCCAATTTGTTGTTAGAATATTTACCACTAGTCTCATTTTTGTTATTTTAATTTCCAAAACTGCAGTTGGTATTGAAAGTATTGATAATGTCTTAGAATAAATTTTATTAAAGTTAAATTAAATTTTAGTAATATTAAAATAAATTTGCCGTCTCACATAACCACATCCCAGTCCTTGTTAATCCTAGTCCTTGTCTGCTTAGCAGATCCCCATTTTTTTTTTCTAAGAATGCACATGGGAATCTCTGTTTTTCCTGAATAATCTTTAGCTGGAACATACTTTAAGGACTTATCAAAATAAAAGGAACACTTTCCAGTTCTTCCTTCTGGAACTATAGTGCTAGGGAAATAGTAAGCACTTAAATGACCCAAAGCGTTTGTATTTTGAGCATCCTCTTGATTTTAGAGGATAGCTATTCAATTATTTCAGTAAAAAGACATGTGGCGTCTGTATTTATTAGAAGTCTAAGATAATAATTACCTCTAAATTGTATAATGACTAAGAGCAGTCAGTTAGGAATTAATTTATATAATTAAGGATCGTCCACATGTCCAGCAATATTGTAAGGCCTGCTTTACAGAGCTAAGCGGCCCTAACCTGTCCCAGTGTGTGAGAGAGCCACGTCTGTGGTAGCTGGTTGGCATGTGTTTGTGTTATATATATAGTATGTGAATTACATATGTGTATATGTGTATATGTGTATTATATATGTAATGTATCAGCTGATCACACACACACACGAGAATAATGCCACCAGCAAGGAAGCTCTGATTCAGAATATTCGGCAGAGTTCAACCCTGTACAGATGTTATAGATACCTCATTAATAAAAAGACCTTACCACAGTGGGGAACTTTTATTCTCTTTCTCTCCAAGTAAAAACCTCACAGAAATCCTGTATCTGAGAGTGAAAGTGGTTTGGTAAACCCTCAGCTCTGAGAACACCCCATGGTCCCCTGCCGAAGGGCTGCCACGGTGTGTGTGACACAGCCTTCCTGTGAGGATTCTCCAGAGCTCGAACATCCTATTTCCGGAGCTGCATGTCTACGCTGACCCCGACGGGGCAGTCTGTGGCGGGGTTTAGCGAGCACCTGTCAGGCACCCTCAGTCTGGGCCGTGAGGACGCAGCTGGGAACAAGTGGTCCCTTTAGTAGGAGTGGGCAGTGGGGGAGGGAATTAGACTGTGAGCAGGTTGGTGAATGAGCAGATAGCTGAGTTGCAGACACAAGCGAGGGCTGTAAAGAAAATAAAACAGGAAGGTATGATGGACTGATTGGGATACCCTGCCATCGATATCACAGTCGTGTTTTATTGTCACAAGTAGTTGAGATCCAGGTGATTTTGAGCAAAATGACAGAATTTGATGTCCATTTTTAAAGAGCTCTTAATAAAAAGAAAATGTTTAAATCTAAAGCCACAGTGCTGCTCATTTTTAAAAAAAAAAATTTTAATGTTTTACTTATTTCTGAGAGAGAGAGAGACAGCATGATCAGGGGAGGGTCAGAGAGAGAGGGAGACACAAAATCTGAAACAGGCTCCGGGCTCTGAGCTAGCTGTCAGCACAGAGCCTGATGTGGGGCTCGAACCCATGAACCATGAGATCATGACCTGAGCCAAAGTCGGACGCTTAACTGACTGAGCCACCCAGGCTCCCCAGTATGCTGCTCATTTCTAAGACTAGGGTATCTGAGAGCAGAAGGCACGGGACTAGGAAAGCCTGGACTCCTCCCTTCTGGCCGCCATGCTCAGCCCAAATAGGGACCCACATGTGCCTGGAATGGTTCCTATTCTGGTTAGGATGTACCTATTGTTATAGCATAGTGATTAAAAGCCTAGGTCTCAACGTCAGCAGATGTCAGGTAAAATCTTGACTTCTTCACTTACCAGCTGTGTGTCCTTAGGAAATAACAGAGAGAGGTTAGAGCCGAGACTCAGTTTCCTCACCCACAGCATGGCTGGTTGAGAGAATTAAATGAGATAATACGTAGTAAGTATGCCTACTGTAACTTGGCATTTGGTAAATAATCAAAGAATGCCAACTCACAGTGTTTTGCACTCCTAAGAGATTTTCTTTAATGGTTATTTTAATGGCATACTTCTGGTGATTAGCAGAAACAGAGAGGGAGAAACCTTGAAATAAGTGGGCACACTAATAGGGACGGTCTTCTGCTGGGCAGGCCTCTCTGGTAAACTGCAGTGTCCTCACAATTCCTTCCTATTTTCTGGTGGTTTGTTGGCCATCTTTGGCATCCCTTGGCTGACAGATCGCTGCCTTCATCTTCATGTGACTTTGAAGCTAAGAAGCAGAGATAGAGCAGACTCTCTCTCTTGCCCCCAGGGGAACAAAACCTATCAAAACCTTGATCTTAGACTTCTAGCCTCCATAACTGAGACACTAAATTTGTTGTTTAAACCACACTTCCCAGCCCCCAAATTCCTTTAAATTTGGAAGCAGCATAAGCAGATGAGGGATATTCAAGTTTCTATCTCATAAATACTCTTTTCCTTTTTGGATGGTTGCATATTTGCCACTTACTTTAAACCTGATTTTTTTTTCTTTACCTCTTTTTGTTTGCTCATGATTGCACATAGGCCTTAGCACCACTGTGAACTTTGATCTGAAAAGAGGCTTTACCCTTCAGAAGAATTTTACTTTTGATAAATTGGTATTGCAAATGTCTATAACTGTATTTATTTTGGAAAATGGCCAAGTTTTCCTGGAATAAAATAATCATTAGCTAATTCTGTCATAACATTGCTAATAACCATTGTATCAGGCAGTTCGTTCGAGTATAATCAAGTATATCAGGTATACTATCCATGGGAAATTCAACCTCTGGTTAGTTACACAGTGCCTCCTTTCTTTCCTCTTAACAGAATGCAGTGGTGTCATTCAAAGAGCTATGTGGCCTCTCCTCCGTGGCCAATCTCATGCAGTGTGTGTTGGCGGTATCTCCCCGCTTTCTGGGAGCTGATAACACACCCCTCGTGGTCCTGAATCTTAGCGAGCAGTATCCCACAATGGAGTTGCAGGGAATTGTGCCTGAGGTTCTAAAGAAGATTGTAACAACTTACGACACGGTGAGTTGTTCTTTGTACTTTCATGGAGCCTGAGTGAGAGAGACATCTTAAGACCACACACCAGACATACCTAGGCCCTCTTGTTAAGGTGTGCTTTCCTATTTCATGATTCATGTGCTCGTGTTGGAAAAATTATTCCTCTGACCTCGCTGCATTTGAAAGAGCTAGTGTTTTACTCTTGTTGTTTTAGAAGGCCAGATTCAGAAACACTTGTGTCGATTGGATTAAATAGCAGTTATCTTTTCAAGAATATATCTGAATTGATTTCTAAAGCCGACACTATTTTCTACACATACATAGCAAAGAAATTTTTTTTTCTATATTTCTCTGCAACCAGCCATGATTTGCTCATTTTTGTTTTGTTTTCATTTTTCAGATTGGTAAAAGTGAGAAGTTTAATTTTTTCTAAAATAAGTTTTAAACACCGTTAAGGACAATTGCTTCCATCACGTGATTATGTTTGATGTTTTCTTTCCTTACAGCAGCTGCTCTGAGATACCTGTAATTTGTAATCAACTTAACGTTAATGAGGTATCCTCAGGATACCTAGAATATTGCATTTTTGTGTTTACATATATCTTGCATTTTCATAATCACATCCTGCTCTTAGTGTATTTTTCGAGGTAGCGTAGCTCTAAGGGAGAATTAGTGGGTGAACGACACTCTTTCAATCCCACAATGTAGCAGAGACTGTCAGAACCCAAGAGTGCCGGCTGTTGCTCTCCCGCCTGTGAGGTTCAAGAGTGGGGCTGGGCACTCCTCTCCCAGACGGGCCAGGCTGTCAACCTTTGCCCTGAGGGTGCCCAGAGGTAAGAGGCCACATCTACCACCTCCTCCACATGAAATGCCTGAGCTAGACCACAAAACATTAGGCTTCATCTGATGTCACCTGCTGTGTCAAAGACAAAATGGGATTGGCATCATAAACCCTAACAGAAATATTTTTGACTGTTCTATAAGTTGATCTGCATGCTTTAATTCAGAGGAATTTCTACAACTCAAAGAAAAGGGAGAACACGTTAGGTCAGCATTTCCCACAGTGTGTTCAGAGAAACCTTGGTTTCTTAGGATATTAGTAAATGTCACATGGGAGAAAGGGTTCCATGGTGAAATAATTTGGGGAAATACTGGTTTGAACAAAGTTGATCATATGTCTTTATGGCAGGACCTCTTAGGGCCTTTTATTTGCTGACACAGTGAGTTCCGAAGAGGGAGATAGATACAGAATGCCCGGTTTCACAAACTGACTTGGCCATTGGGTACTGTTTCCAGAAACAAACATTTGAAATAACTTTTGTTCCTGATCTTCTTCACTTCTTGACCGAATTCACTTGAGTCTTCAGGTGAATAAGATCTGGAGGTTCAAATCAGTAGAACACAATATTTTAAACAGCTTATCAGTTCATAACCCTAAAAGGGTGGTTTTTGAGCTTTTTCCTAGATTCCTATGCAGTAGCTGCACGTTTCAGCAGATGCAAATTAGTCCCTACTGTTACTAGCTGAGAGTTCATGGTGGTGTAAGAGATATAAAGAGCTGGACAACGGACACTTGCAGGCAAACTGCAGAGAGTGGCAGTCAATATGAAGAAAGGATGGAGGCGAGGGGTAAATGCCTCTAAATCCAGGGGTGAGCACTGTGCTGGGTGCCACAGGGCTCACAGGAACAGACATGAATCACCTGTGACCTCAGGGAGCCATCCAGTCTACTAGAGGGCGATGGAGGCAGCTGGGGGCAAAACAAGAAGCTTATGCTGGGATCCTTTGTGAGAGTGGGGGGAGATAGGAGAAGAGGTAAAAATGGGAAAGTTTGAAGAGTTCTTTCATGCTGTGACCGAGGACACCTAGTTAGTTGCCATCTCTTCAAGTTTTATGAGGAGCCAGAAGAACTAGCTTATGTGTGTAAAGGCTTCTTAAGCTGAAGCCACAAATAAAACTGTCAGACATTTTGTTCACCAAAATCTAATGTGACTTAGACTCTGATCTCCGTGGCAGTCATATACAGTGGCTTTTTTTCATGGTAATCTCTTTAACAGGGCTTCCTGAGAGTTGGGATGGTGGCACCCCACGGGTGATAGCAGGGTGGACTGAACAGGGTGAGGTCCCGGCACCTAGTCCAGGGGCTGAGTGCCCACCCTGAGCGGGAGGTTGTCAGGGATCCTGGTCAAGAGGCTTACGGACGCCGGCAACCTCACAGCACCCATCAGCATAGTTTGCACAGGAGTCACTCAGTGCTCCTCTGTTCCCTGCCCCGTCCTCTTCCTGGACTGGTAAATGATAACTCTTATTGCGCAACTCTTGTCTGCACATAACCTCATAGTTGTGTTGTTGCGGAAGTGATAAGACAGAATGTTTAGCTTGTTTAAATTTTTTAAATTGTGAAATTACTCTTACATAATGTTTAATTGAAATGGCTGTGCTGCATCATACCCCTAGCTCTATTGATTTGTTCTTTTTTAACTCCATCTAAAAAGCTAAGCTATAAAATGTTTACAATTAAGTTTCTATTATTATAATTAGAATTGTAAAAACTGTTATAGCGATAACTCTTCTAATATTTTTCACTCCTTTTATGAGTAACGTAATGTGATGATTGACTAAAGCTAGCTAAAAGAATATCAATGGGACATGGACGAAGGTCTTGGAGAGTCTATAACTTTAAATATAGCTCTTTATTTTTGTAATGTTATGTTGAGCTTTACCCAAAATTAACCTTGGAAATAAGATCTCATTTCATTTTGTTGACTTCCCATTTATATTTTGAAGCCTCCAAATGAAAAGTAAAAGTACTGTCAGAAACCCCCTCCAGAAGTCCTGTGTCACTGCCAGTCTGCACTGCTGAAGCCCGCCCCCTGGTAAGGGCAGGGCCATGACACGGCCTCTCTTGAGTGCACGGTATTTATTTGTGCTGTCACGACTGTGATTACTTTCCAGTGTCTAAACTCATATTAAGAAACCAGTATATCAGGAATATGCCAGTTTCTTTGTGAAAAAGGAGAATGCAGAGAAGGAATTGGCCATGGAAATGTGGACAGCATGTAAGTCAGTCTGGAGGCTAGAAAAGAATGCCCAGGTGTGTAGGGTGGCCACACATCCCGGTTTTCCTGCTGATATGCCTGTTATCCCAGAATAATTATTACTAATTTTCCCTTTAATTCTCAGAAGTGTCTCTGTTTAGATAATTAGTTGTGTTGTAGTCACCCTATCCATAGCCCCTAGATTGTCCTAATGGCTCCTGTGATTACCACCAACAAATGGATTTTTAAATCTGCCCAAATTGTGTTTTTACCCTATTTGTGATACCTTCTTGGGTCCTGGAAGTAATGAGGTTTAGCCCTGGCTCAAAGCCATCCAGGAGTAGAGGAAGAAGAGAAGTACAGATACCTTCTTAGATGTGGCAGATCGAGGTTGTTGAAAATAAGGACTGGATGGTATGGAGAGTGGGAATGTCCATGTGTTGTCAGACAAATAAGCCTTTTTTTTCCCCTTAGATGTTTATAATTTAATAAAGTATATCCACAGATAGTAAAATGATACATAATAGATATTTTAAAATATATAAGCAAATTATTTGGATATTTGTGGACAAGGATGGTCAGTTTCAGGTACAGGGGTTAGGAAGACTTTAGGAAAGTATTAGCCTTTGTGCTAGACCTTTAAGAATGAGTCACATATCAACAGGTAGAGATGATAAGAAGTAGGCTGTTGAAAGCTGAGTTCACAGAATGAAACGTGCTCAGAAATGTGGAAGCACATCTTCTGGGAAATTCACGTTTGACCGTGGTCATTCTTGCACATTTCTGAGCAATACAGGACCAAGCTCAGACGTGGGCATTATAGACTACAGGAGGGTTAGAGCAAAAGACAGCTCAGAGACCACATGCCTTGACTTTACAGATAATAAAATGGAAACCCTACGGCACATCAAATTAGATGGCAGAAGTAGATTTAAAGCCCGAAAAGTCTCTGTCCATTTTTTTTTCCTGCAATCCAGACCAGAAAAATTAGCCATGTAGATGAGATCAATATACAGATAAAGCCCAGATATCGTCGATAATAATAATCTAAAGCTGTTCATGTGGGGCTCTTGAAGTAAGAGATAACTTGTTTCTGATTCCTGTTCCTCATGAAGATGGAAAAATAATTCATATTTCATACTTCAGTGTACAGTAAAAGAGAGATTCAATGAGCTTAAACCAAGGGAGACTATTTCCATAGATCAAATTCTGCTCAAAGAAATCTGGCTATAGATATCTGAACATATCTGTTATATTATTATTTCAGAAAACAAAACATTTAAATATTTTACTTAAAATTTATGTAAATGAACTTGAATGCATTCACTGTTCACAATTAAATGTCAAGATTGAATTTGTTCTCTCATGTAAATAAAAGCTGGTGGGGGCACCTGCATGGCTCACTCAGTTAAGTGTCCAGCTCCTGATTTCAGCTTAGGTCATGATCTATTGGTTTGTGGGATTGAGACCTATGTCAGGCTCTGCGCTAACAGTGTAGAAACTGCTTGAACTTCTCTGTCTCCCTCTCTCTCTACCCCTCCCTTGTTCATACACTTGCACTCTCTGTCTCTCTCAAAATAGATAGATAATTTCAAAATTGTTTTAATGTTTACTTATTTTTGAGAGAGAGAAACAGCATGAGCAGAAGAGGAGCAGAGAGAGAGGGAGACACAGAATCCAAAACAGGCTCCAGGCTCTGAGCTGTCAGCACAGACCCCAGCATGAGGCTCAAACCCACAGACCATGAGATCATGATCTGAGCCCAAGTTGGACACTTAACTGACTGAGCCATGCAGGTGGCCCTAGATAGATAACTTAAAAAAAAAAAAAAAAAGGCCTGGTGGGGGAAAATAAGGATCATGTAACTTGAGTTTAAGACATTCTAGTGAAAGACTAGATACTCTTTATGATATATAGTGCTCTTAAGATCACATCTGCACTGACATTTCAAGGCTCAACCTTCCCTCCTGCCAATATCAGTGATCTAACTCATAGTCTTTTTAGATGAAAGTGATTTTTACCACCCTTTGCGTATTGATGAAAGTCATCGTTCAGCTATCTAGCTCTCTTTTTTTATTAGTTTCAGATTTCAGACTTGAAATTTATAAATTTTTGTGACCAAGGTGTCAACAGTCTTCCTCCTTAGAAAGAAAACATTGGCAGTGTCCTGTTAAAAGAAAGTTCTCCTTAAATGTTTTTCCCCTGACTGGACTTTGAGGATACTATCCAAAGTAAAATAAGCCAGACACAGAAAGGTAAGTACTACATGATTCCACTTGGGTGAGGTATCCAAAAGAGTCAAATTCCTAAAATCAAAGACCAGCACACACCGCTAGTGCCATGCCACTAATCAGCAGAAATGTACACCTAAAATTTGTTAAGAAGATGTCTCTCTCATTAAGGGGTTCTCACTACAGCATTTTTAAGAAAAAAGTTTTTCCTTGATTTTGCTGTGGTTTTCTAATATGGACTATGGAATATGTTTCAGTCATTGTAATTAAATTGAAGACAAGTCCTAGGGACTGAAAAGAAGAAAAAGTACAAAAAATGATGCCCAATTTTGTTCCAGGCAGTAGGCCTGTTCATATCCACAGTGGTGGGCAGCCCCTGTCTGTATAGAGATTTTCCAGAAATTCGTACCATTGCAATGCTTTCGTATATACTTTCTATTTAAAATTAGTCTGTTTCGGTCTTTCACATCTTCACAAAAATCTTTATTTTAATTGCTTTCACATTTAAGTAAGAAATCATACTCTGGGGAATCCATTTATCCAGTAGACAATAGTATTTCTTTTGTGTTAAAAGGGAGGAACCCTGTGCTTTGTCTAGGAGGATATTATTTGCTCCTTGAGTGTTTTTATATAAATTGTTGAAGAGTCCCTTCTAACTCATTACTTTAAATATTTCTTTAAAAAACAGTTTCTTTAAATAAAACATGTGAAATGAAGGGTTTCTTCCTTATACAGACATATAAGCAATTGGCACCCAACATCAGGAGCACTCTGCTTTATCTTGTTGGTATGATTTCATGTATTTTGTCTTGCTGCTGCTTAATGCAGTGAAGAAATAAATCACACTTCATAATTAATGGAGTCGGTCCATCTGGACCAAGCCAGAGATGATCTGTAATAAGGCTCCTATTGATCCCGTCTCCTTTGTGGCTCCTTTGATCATTCTACTGCCTCAGAACTTAACATTAAAAGCCTCTTTTAATTGGAGGTGTCAACCTTTCCCACTTTTGTAACTATAGAAAGAAGACCTAATATAATATTATGCTTTGGGATAAGAGTGAGCTTAAGTGTGTGTGCGTGTGTACATGTGTGTATGTGTGGGGGGGGTGGGGGTGGGGGGAAGGTGGATGTATCCTGCAGAGGGAAAAGCAGAAACCCAAAGGCTATAGTCTTAATTCACTGATAGGGGAGGTCCAGCCAGTGATGTGTCCAAAAGCAGTTTCTTTGGAGTCATCAAAAGCATTCAGCTGAGCTACTCCAAAATGGTTCACGCTGCCAAGCGGATAGAAGGGAGAAGGGATGTTAAAGATACAGTGTGATGACAACATCACATGTGTGATTAGATCAGGTATAGCAGGCTGCCACTCAGTAATCAGATGCAGGGAGACTGGGGAACTTTTGGAAGATGGGGCTTCTGGGTGTGCACACAGTGGTGATTATAGATGTTATTTCTGATTAGTTTTCTAGTGTTACATGTCTCCACAGAAACTGAGGAGCACATGTTAAGAAGTATTCTTATATGCACGCATGAGTGCGCGCACACACACATACACACACACGCACAAGAATAGCATTTTAAGGGCTGACAGTCACCTTGAAATAGAGACTCCCTCGAATAGCATTTTTTATCAACTAAATTTGATGCCTAGCTCCAAACTCTCTGAGGGACAGACATGAAAGCCTTAATGGAGTTCAGCGTGTTGTCAGATAGTGTCTTCAGGCAAGAAATGATAAAGGGTATTACACAAGCACTGTAGCATGAGATGTGCCAGCAGTCTGATTTAAAATTTTGAAGTAAGCTAGGAAACAGTAATATGGTCAGAGCTATCCAGCCATATTGGCAAATGAGAAATGGAAGCCTGCTCTTGCAATCACTTCAGTTCTTGGGTAGATCTCATTTGAAGGAAGGCCACCAGGGGAAGTGTGCAGTAATCTGGGGCCATGTATTTGGTAGGTCTGCTGTTTTACTTCTCTGTTTAGAGCCTTTCTTTTGCTTTTTAAAGGGGCAGAGCAAGATTGCTTATTTCACAAACACTTAATTTCACTGAATCTGGGAGAAAATATGTATAAAATATATCTGAAACCTAAAACTCCAGAAAAGTTAGGGAACTTCATTCTGAACCTATGCTTTATGTAAGAGAACACTACTGCATTTTTGATAAAACTGAGTTCATTGAAGTACTGGGATTCTTTTTTCTTTGCAAGAACAGAGGAATTACTTGTTCCCATCAAATTCCACATTGTATTTTGGATTTTGCTCTTATATAAATTCCTTCAAAGTTTATTTTTTATATTGTCTCTTCTTGACCAGAAATATTTTAGGTTTCTGCATTGGGTAAAGTTATCTCCTTACGTTGTTTGTTAAGTTCTTCTTTCTGTAAAGAACACTTCCAGGAAATGGAAAAAAAAAAAGACTGTATACATATTTAAAATACTGTCCTTGCTCTGTAAATAATATACACTGTTCTTTTGGTCAGTCAGGATGCACACTGGTGGCTTTTCAAAACTGTGAGGAAGCATTTAGTTTCCTTATCCTAGTTTTTTCAGTAAATCTTTTTTGTCTCCAATAGACTTTGAGTAAGTAAACATTCATGAGAAGAGGAGGTAGCACTGTGGTCTTCGCATTTCTGTGGTCAGTGTTCTAGTTCAGCTTCTCATGACCTTATGCCCCTGTGGCAGATAAGTGTGAACCTCACACTCAACTCAGATGGCAAAGAAAAATGTACCTTTCCTATCTCTTTCAGGAGAGGTGGGTATCCTCAGTTTCCATTCACTTAGGAAACTTGATCCATTGTATTAACTTAATCATCGACTTTGGACTATAAATACTTAGTCTTTCAGAGTTTCTCTCTTTCCCTCTGCTTCTCTACAAAGTGGCCACTTGTTGCCTGGAGAGGAACAGTTGTAAAAGGGTCCTTTCTGTATTCTTACTAAAGAACATCATTTTTTTTTTTTTTAGTTTATTTATTTATTTTGAGACAGAGAGAGCAAGGAGGGGCAGAGAGAAAGAAGGTGAGAGAGAATCCCAAGCAGGCTCCACGCTGTCAGCATAGAGCCCGCTGTGGGGCTCAAACTCTCAAACCGTGAGATCATGACTTCAGCCAAAACCAAGAGTAGGACACTTAACCGACTGAGCCACCCAGGCGCCTCTCAAGGACATCATTCTAAAGCTTGCCATCCTCTTCCTCGCCCCCACTCACCTTGGTGCTGGTCCGTGCAGTGGAGGGTTCTCATAGCTCCCTCTAGTCACTCAGGACTTCAAGAGAAGCTTCTCCTTCATTGCTCCTTTCTTCCTCCCATCCAACCGCAAAATGGTTTATAAAATATGGCCATACATGTGGGAAAAACTAGCTTTACGCTCTCTCCGTAGCGCCTGTGCTCCTGCTGCAGCCCTCAGATGTCAGCGTTCCCTCCCCACTGCAGCACATCTTCTGGATTGCTGTAAAGACAGATGTCTTGAAATACCAGCTAGAGAAAGACCCGGGTGTTTCAGAAAAGAGCCAGAAGGTAGAGTTAGAATTATGATGTGACAACTTTAAGAACCCTGTGAGCTAAAAGGCTTGTGATCATCAAGGGAAACAGAGCCAGATTGCTCTCTGTGACCTTCACTATTGTTGTTAGGCCAATAACCTTCTTCTTAGAGCATCTTGGAACAGTGGCATCCATTTGGTGTGTTTGGATCAATGAGAAAGTTATGTTCAGCCTAATATTGCAAAGCGAGAAAAAGAGAAAAATAACTTTAAGGACATGTACTTCATCTATTCATCTAGCAATTGAAGTTTTCTAGAATCAAGATTTTTTTTTAAATTTTTATTAATGTTTTATTTATTTCTAGGAGAGAGAGAGAGACAGCATGAGCAGGGGAGGGTCAGAAAGAGAGGGAGTCACAGACTGAAACAGGCTCCAGGCTCTGAGCTGGCAGTCAGCACAGAGCCTGACGCGGGGCTCGAACCCACGAACCGCGAGATCATGACCTAAGCGAAAGTCAGACGCTTAACCGACTAAGCCACCCGGGCGCCCCTAGAATCAAGATTTTTGATTTGTTACTAAAACATCCATCAAACACTATTAATAATATACTGCTCTTTTTTAAAAAAATGTTTTTACAGCATTCAGAATCTGTTTGACATCTTAAAGCTTGGAATTATTTCTGTAGTGTCCACAGAATGGTATCATCTCTACGTCTGGTTATGTAGGTAGGGTTGTACTCTTTTGTGGAAATCCTTTTTAACTAGGAAAGCAATGATCGAAGAAACAACCTAACTGGCTTTCAAGTGTGTGACAGTTTATCTGTGTGTCTTTACACAGCTGTGAGTTCCAGATCCTTTTAAATTCACAGAAGTGAAGATTAGTTGACATAGAACATGCAGTTCATAGCTCACTGATGCATTCAGCCTGCTTCTCCCCTTGCTTGGGGGCCTCTGGTCCTCTAGCCTTGGACCCAGCACACAGCTGGGTCTCTCTTTAACCCTCTAACCTTTGCTGTTGGCACAGCGGTGGCAGCTACTTGCAGCCAGCTCCTGGCTACTCCTTAGGAAGAGCAATCAGTGTGTTCATCTGCATCCCTGTCAGCTTGCAGAGACCTGAGAGGGAAACCTTGGAGCCCCAAGCAT
This sequence comes from Hyaena hyaena, assembly GCF_003009895.1. Lineage (NCBI taxonomy): Eukaryota > Metazoa > Chordata > Mammalia > Carnivora > Hyaenidae > Hyaena > Hyaena hyaena. Next base: position 845,427 of record NW_024081006.1, read on the forward strand.
GGACTCCCTTTTGAAATACCAAGCACTTCCTGGACCACACTCCACTGGAGGACCCAGGAAATGCATCTTCTCTGTTTAACTTAGTTTTCCTAACAGTGGCAATTTCTGGTCAGGTGGGTGGTTGGGGATGTAAAGCCTGTAGCAGTTCTCCATTCCACCTCGGAGAAGTGGCTGCCTTTGCATCTGAGCCTGCAGTTTGCCCTCATGTGTAGCTCCATTTGGGGTTCAGAATGTTCTCCAGCCAGTTAAATGGAAATCATTTGCATGAGCGATAATCTTACCTGACTTTGAAGTAAGTAAGACTGACCCATGTGAATTTCTATTCAGAAGTAATTTTTTTTGGTCAAAGATTCATCAAAAGAATGAATAGTTTAATATTACATTGTGTCCCATTGTTGTCCATATTCAGATTAAAGTTTAGAAAGCATGTAAGCTACAGTGATAATATAATTTTTATTGTTTAGAATCTTGATGTTTCTTTATATCATTCCCTGGATTTCTCAATTCGAGATCCATTCACAGATTAACTTGATTTATTAACACCCATTTTTGTGTAGTTTAGAACGGCATATGCTTTCCATTTAGAAATTCAGCAGTGTTGCAAGTATAATTTGGAGTTGAGTTAAAAAGATTGAAATTGCATCAGATACTTGTATAAAATTGTTAGTGGAGATATGTAGATCTGTTTGTAAATGCGGTGATGGGGGCCTCTGTTTTGTGGACACATACTCTTTGGATGTACAATGACAGTTAAGACAACTCTATAAGAAATGGGATAATCTGAATGGAACCAACTCCATGAAAATGAAGCTATTGAAATAACCAGTTTAGAGGAAAAAACATCTTATTTCAGAATTGTTTTTGAGACAATGTAATTATAGACACTTAAACCATCTTCTGACATCTTCTCTCAGACAGTAGAGTATATTCATTTCTGACCTTTTGAAAAAAAATCCATTTGTCCCTAATTATGAACTGGAAAAGAAAATTTTAAAGGTGTTTTTCCACAGCCTCTTAAATAACAAGGTAGTGATTTTTCTCCACAGCTAGATGTGTTCTGATAAATCACATTTGACACCATATAAGATTTGAAGCCTGTATTTTGTTGACATGTTACATTTGACCTCATGCTCATGAGAGAAATAAAAATCAGCCCTGCTCGTGGATTCATTATTCCTTATTTTCGCATGGGTAGGAGAGCCCTCCCTCAGCCTCACCCAAACCCTCACATCTGCAGGAGCCTGGGTGCAGACTGCCCTCAGCACATGAACATCTCTCCCACTGGGGATTACAGGAACTGTCACTCATCATTCTATTTGAACAGCTCCTATTTTTCGTTCTGTTCACTTTTATTGCCCCAGATTGCTGTGAAATAATTAATGCCACTCACCCCACAGAAATAACCACCTTTAATACCAGAAATCTGATTTCATGACGTCATGAATTTATCAGGAATAAAAATAGCACTTAATAATGCCTTTAAAGTCTTTTCTAACTTAATTAGGGCATTTTAAAATTCTGAACCATAAGAAAACTACTCTCACAATAAACTCAGTGGGTGGACAATGTGATGTGTTCAGAGTTAAGTTTAACTCTACAAGCTTAATTACCAATTAACTTAAAAATAACATGTTAGGTAGTTTAAAATATTTAGTTCTCTACTACATATAGTATTAGTCAAATCTTTAGGGGTAAATGGTTTCCATTTTTATATGGAGATTTTCTATAGAAAATCCTTTAGCAACTTACACAAATCTTTAATTCCAGTATTTTCTTTGAAATCAGTATGGATTCTTCTGGTGTTCTTTATAACCATTATACCCCCACACTGCAGGGTGGCCATATAGAGTCACACCATCACTTATGTCATCATATGGGCATCAAATAATTTTAGCTTTTAAATCACTTATCTGGTGCCAAAAGCAAAAACAAAGAAACCTATCTTTGTGAAGAGAAGTAGCTATTTGAGTATTTAACTAGATGGAATTAGACTGTTGCTTAACAGATTTTTAGTTGATTTCCTAAAACTGAGCCCTGTCCTTGCTGTGAGTCGGTGGAAGTCTTTGACCCATGTTAGGAGTCTCCATAACCAAGTCTTTCCTTTGCTTGCATGTATCATAATGTATGCTTATCCTTTTAAAATACTAGCTGGACTTGATTTTTTCATGGTCTTTGATAAAATGTGCAAGTAACGCATCAAGCTGTATTCTCTGGAACTTTTCGTCCAGTATCACCAAATGATGCATCTTATAACATGCTGTGGAACTGTGGCCTGTGGGCCTGTTTTCATATGGTCTGAGAGCGCAGAATGGTCCTTCCATGTTAAATGATTGAAAAAGATAGAAAAGCAATACCTGTATGGCATACAAAAACCATTTGAAATTCAAATCTCAGTGTCCAAAAGCAAAGTTACATTAGAGCACAGTCACATGCATGACACATTCCCTGTGACTGCTCTTGTACCAGAGCCTAAAGTACCACCTGCCTCCTCCTTTGCAGAGAGAATTGGCCAAGTCCTAAAAAAAGGGGGACTGGGAGGAAAAAGTCCCTGTGGCATTTTAATGCGCTGGTTCCCATATTCACTTTCCCCAGTTTAAATTATAATTCTGAAGGTTTTCTTTCTGTTTTTTAAAGTTATGTACTCAGTGCACTTTGAATCTTGTTCCATAAGAACATCATGCTACTTGTGAACCGGGACGGTGGAGAGTGCCACCTTGGCTTGAGTGCTGTCCTGGAAGAGCTGTGAGCCCCTGGAGCAGTGCTCACGTAGCGTTTTGATGGGGAAGAACCTGCAGACACCAGAGGCACAAAGTAGAAGAGAAAAGCCAAGGAGAATTAATGTTTGCTCTGATTGCTTATAGTGCTCCTGAGGCTCCCATGTCAGAGGGAATGGAGATGATCCACTGGAGTTTTGTGTTATTATGCAATGAAATTTGTAACTAACTTAACTTCACAGGTAGTGAGTGTATAGCCTGGCTTGTGCCACCTGGTAATGAGGCATTAAAAATGAGCCAGTGAAAGAATCCAGTTTAAGTCGTGCTGCTTTTATCAGTCAGATCAAGCATGTCTTGTCAGGGGAGGCTGCAGGGGTGCAGAGAAAGGAGAATTGGGTGGAGTTCCCAAGCAGGCTCTGCTATCTTCTCTGAAAACCCCTGGCTTCCTTTTCCCCTCCCTTAACAGGGAGCAGGGCTTTCTCTCAAATGATAAAATCCTGGCTATGCTAACACCTTCTATTTAAAGCTGTCTCATCAGGGAGAGGATTATGAAGGGTACTGGGGATGAAGACCACTCGTGAAGCCCTCTCCCACTGGGGAAATGGGAAGGCTGCCCTGAGGGCCCTCCGTAGCTTCCCACACCCTGCTCCTTTATGCTGTTCATTTCCTTCTCACACTCACTACAGCTTGTAATTATGCATTCGTTGGTTTGATTTCTTTTTTTAAGGTACTTCTCTCCCCCGCCCCTGAATCAGAGCTCCAGGATGGCAGGGACAGTGGATGATGCCCTGGTCACCACCATGTCTCACAGCAGAGCCTGCCACAGAGCAGGCGCTCAAAGTATATCTATGAATGAATGAATGAATGAATGAATGGAAATGATCTTGCTCTCCAGGACACAGATCCGGTGTTCTTCCTACTCTGTCTCCCTGCCCCTCAGTGCTTCCATTTTCCCAAACTTGGCTCATTTGTATCAACACCAGTAGTCTTCCCTGGGAGGGTTATGTTTGAGGACTGACCAGGGGGTGGGGGGTGGAGCTGCCGCTCTGCTCTTCCAGGCTCCGTCCCCCACATCCTAAGGCAGTGAGTGGAGCCTCTGTGGGTCCCACAGGAGGAGGATGCCTGAGATGCCTGTGGGGGGTGGGCCAGAGGCAGGAGGCTTAGGACTAGAACGGGGAGACCGGAAGGCAGGCATTTACCTTTTGTTCAGACCTTCAAATCTCCCCTGCCTTTTGCCAGAGGACTTTGCTGTGTCTGAAATTCCCTAGTTAAAGATTCCTATGTCCTAAGAGGAAAATACAGCAGAGTTGAGGACTGGAGGGGAGAGTCCTAGTTTGTCACCCAGCCAGACAGGAGAACAGCTTGATTCAGTGAAGCCAGCTCGGGATGCAGACATTGCTCATATTTGTGTAGCGTTTTAGGATTTTACAAAGCGTGCTTATAGATTGATTGTCATGTGAGCTGAGAGGTGGGCGTAGGCTCCTGGTGGGCTAATCAGAGAAATACTTGGATGTCACACAGCTGCCCTCTCAGTTGTCCCAGCCACTTCATTGCTGACGCTCACTCCCTCTGGTTAAGTGAGGTGTACCACACTCCTGTGCTCCTAGGCAAAGAAACCAGACTCTCCGGGACACACACACACACATGCATGCACGCACGCACGCACACACACACACACACACACACACAATCCAGCAGCTCTGGCCCTACCTTGGGAAATTCTTGGCTTTATCCTTATATCACCTGCCATGGTGAGCTGAGTGAGGGCAACAGGTGCCCAGCAGAAGATAATGCCCTGGTGTGTTTTGCCAAGAGCACATCTCATGCAGTTGTGGGTGCAGTTGTGGGTTCATACAGACCATCTGGGCAGGTGTGCAGGGAATGTGAATACCTGTGCACAAAATTCTTATATAAAGGCACCATGACTAGAAATTGGGCTGGGGGTGAAAGAGAAAGTATAGACCTTGGACCCTTGGAAGTATATGAATGGGTTTTGGTGTGGAGGTTGTCCTAGCAAAGAATATGAGCCCTGATGATGAAATAGTCCCTGCCTGGTGCTTCCTGTGTGACTGAGGGCAAGTCCAGTTCTTTATCTGTGAAATGTGCAGAGTATCACCACCTCAGAGGGTACAAAATTATATGTAAGTAGACCAGACCACAGTAAATTCTCAATAAATTGAGAACTGAGTGATGATCATGTTATTATTAGTTTTCAAATGCTAGACACCTGCAGCCCATGGAGCTGTAAGACCTTTATGTCTGTATATTTTAACATCACTGCAAACTTCAGAGCAGCAGCTTTGCTGTACAGAGAGCATGGCTACTCCGTTTCATAAAGGCAGGTTTAGAATTACCAAGTGAAAAGCAGAAGGTAAGGTTTCCCACCGCCTTCCTAGGCAAGCTGTCTGTCTTTTCTGAAAGGGGAAGACAGGGGACACGTGAGTTATTGGGTCAACACCAGGAAGAAATCCTGGGTTTATACAGTAAATACTCTAGTAGCTGGCAACTACGTTCTTATCTTCCTTCTTGCTCTGTCATTCCTGGAATACTGTGGACACTTCACTGTGTACACACACACACACACACACACACACACACACACACACACTGCTTTTCATTACAGAGAAGCCTCCAATTGCTTTTTTCTTTTAACTAACATCTATACTTAGTTACACAGACCTGAGAGAAACTAATGATACCTTACAGTAAGACTATGATTGAATTACCTTCCGTTAATTAGAAGTTTCTAAATCACCGTGATCCCCTTGGAGAAAAGGCTTGCTATAAGTAGACAGTAATAAAAGTGGTACTATGTTTAATTCTAATTGTATCTTTTGAAATTTAATTAATGTAGTAATAATTGTTTTAAACAAGCATGTCAGAACTCAGACTGGTCCTTTGTGACTTGAAAGAGTTAATATAGCATCCAGAAGTTCCTAATCTTTCTCCGGAAGTAGGTTGCTCACTGAATAATTGGGTTTAAGGAGCTCAAGTTCCCGTTTCTTCCTGCAGGATGATGGCCATGCTTTAAGCCATTCTTATCAGTTCAGTTCTTATCCCCTCCATCCAAGATGTAGCCTCTTGAACTCACTATCCTGAAACCTTCCGAGACTGGAGGGTTATGGTGGTCCATTGCCCTGCTTTCCGGCTTTGCCAGCATTTACTGGAGGCAGAAGGAGCAGCTAACTGTGTAGCCTGGGTCCCCACTGGACTGGGCCTGGCCACCCATCAGGCCCAGCCCAAAGTCCCTTTGCAAGTTGCTCAGTCGCCCTGTGCCTCTCTCCCTTCCTTCTCTCCTGACCACAGAGGATATCTCAGCACAGGAACACTTAGGTTTCGTGCTGAGATGGTCTGAGGGCATCCTGAGAGTGTATCGTTATTTATTTAGGGAAGCAGGAGATGTATTTTACAGCCTTACGAGGCTGACACGACCAAAAGCCTGGAGAGGGTGGGGTTGTGTGTGGGTCTCCATGAGGCAGCTGCAGTGCACAGTGACTCAGCCCGGCAAGTGTGAGAATATCAGGAGTCTTCCCACAGTGATCGTGTAAACACCAAGTGATGCTGTGTAGCACACTGGTTACTCCATGATGAGTGTAAGGCTGACTGTAGCGTGGAGAGAGAGAAGAGCATTATTATAATTTAAGTGCATTTGAACTTAACTGTATACATGTTCTCCACACAGAAAAGTACAGCAAGATATATTATTACATGAACTAGTAGGAATTACTGTAAACTTTTTCTGCATAGCTTTATAATTGCATTGGATTTCCTTTTTAGGAACCTAGCTTAGGCTCTATTTTGTTGCTTAATTTTCAACAATTTTTGTTTTCTTGGAATATCCTAGTGTACAAGGACCAGAAACAGCACAAGATCAAAATTCTTTTCAACTTTTCCACATTCTGTATACTTCCTGAAGCTAAAAGTATTCAGACGTTCTAAAACTTTGCCAACAGTTTAGAGTAGGATAAACATTTAAAATATGTACACTGGCTTTATAACTAATCTTTTGATCTGTAGGAACTCGAGGTTTTTCCAGAACCCCCCCCCCTTTTTTTTTTGTTTTCCCCAAGCTATTTTGTGCAATGTTGCTTCTCTAGCTCCCTGTCTATTTAAGCATGTTTGGGAACATATGGAGACCTATGGTGGTGCTAAATCCCAATTAATCTAGAAATAGGAGTGACTTTCTTTTAAATCCAAGTCTGGTTGTAGCTTTATAGATTATCCAGTTGTCCACATAAAATAAAATGTTCTAATCTGATTTAAAGTACGATTTTTGATAAGATAAATCACTCTGGTGCACTTACTGTTAATTCCTCTGAACTCTTCCTCTGTGATCTCGTCTTTTTTTCTTCTATTCCTCTACACGGTGCTCCTCCTAAACCCAGTTTTCCCTTTGTGATGTTTTCTCTGCTCCTTTCTCCTCGCTCCCCGCCCAGCAAATGTGTATTACGAAGGACTTCTAGTGGCTGACATTGGAAGTGCTGCTTGGAGATACCCGCACATGTCAGCATTTGGGCCCTTGGGTGCCTGAGGCCACAGCAACTGCTAGAAAGCAAGAACCTAGCACAGTAACTTGGTTGTTTTCCATACATGATGCTATTTATTTTTTACGAATTTTTTTACGGAATCCAAATGGTTTTTTTTAGGTGAGTACAGGAGAAACCTATATTGCTGTGTGTATAACAAACATAATGTCTTTGTCTTCTATTAACATGGTGATTCACTTCAGAAACTGCAGTTTAATTAAAACCTGAGGTTTGATATAGGAAATGCAGCCCTTTCTAAGTGTTGTGAGTGTGATTATGTATTGAGTGAAAGTGAAAAGTGGTTGATGGAGATGAAGATTGTGGTTGAGGAGGCTTTATGTCGTGTAAAAATTCAACTAGATCCTACACATGTGATAGTGTGGTACTCTACAGGATTTGATCTGAAATTTAATGCACAAGAGATTCGTATTGTACTAATATTTAGTCTAAAAATATATACCAGGGGAGCTACATGGATTCCTTAGGTGCATACCACCCTAGCTCTGAAGTGAACTTTTTGAAAAATCAGAGAATATTGAAAAGCTGGAGAATTCTTGGTATTCTGAATGTGCACTCTGGGTCACTCTAACTCATAAATCGCTCCAGATTTATATAGCACTTGGCATCTATTCTCTGGCAAAAAAAGAAGAAAAAGATTGGTAAAATAGCTGGGTACAGTGTTGAGGCAGGCTTATAAGATGTCAAATCCATGCTATCCATGCTTAGGTTGAATATCATGGAAACTGAGAGTCTGACTGTACTTCACAATGAAGTATGGGAGATTTTAAAGAAAAAAAGAAATTTCAGAAAGTTTTTGAAATAATCTCCCTTTTATAGTCATTTAGACAATGACATTTGTTGTGAAGATGGACATTTATTTGAATGTGATACATTAAGGAATAGTTTTAACCTAAGTCAAATTTTGTGTTTGTGGGTACACAGTTTTGACCACAGGAAACACACTGGTGAGCCAGGAAGAGTGCATGTGGCTGAAGTACATGCACATCCGCACCTCACAGGGCACCCGGCTCCCCCAGTGAGTGAGTGGGCTTCCAGCTGTCCCTGTCCACACCTGCTGTTATAGCCTTGCTGAAGATGTCACATGGCCTTTCCTCAACTTCCCGTAACCCACGAGCTGCAACCCTGCCACCACCCACTTCCCAAGCAAACCTCAGGTCTCTTTCAGGGTTAGCACCTTGTGCACTGGAGTAGTTTTGCATTCCTTAATTAACATGAACATGCGACGCTGCGTTCAGTTCCTGTCTTTTTAAAATATGTCACTGCAGATGTTTTGAGTGCTGGGCCCCTAGCCCCTTTTCTCCACACAAACCCTATGGTTTTTATTGAATAATTTTGTATAGTGCAGTGATTTTCAAGAGCCTGTGTGTCCCATTATAGCAGAACTATGGGTACTGCAATTATATTCTCCACAGTTACCAAATGACCAAATCCAGAGCTCCTAATGCTTAGTCCCTCCCTCCTTCCAGAAACTCTCCTCACACATCTGTAAATGTTTAATATCCTCATTCTGTTCCCTCCCCTCTGACCACGCCTGCTGTGTCTCTTATATTGGTTCTCTCCGCTTATTAATTTAAGTGATTCTGGAACATCACTGTGATGTTTTCATCTCATTTATCTTTAAAATCCCTCCTTCGGAGATGCATACATGATTTCCTCTCAGCTGCCACCTCTATGCAGAAAATTCCCAGTTCTCCAATGCTGGAGCCAGGCCCCCACACAGTTGCCGATCGCTGCTGCACATTTTCCCAGACTGCCCCGTTGTGACCACGTAGTCAGCCCAGCCAAGGAGGAACTCCACATCCTAGATGAGTGGACATAGTAAAGACACTTTGGAGACTGTGGAGTAGGCTAAGTTTGTCTCATCTATCCAGTTGCCCCTCTAAGGCGAGAGAGTCTATGACTCCTCCTCTGTGCCCACAGCACATCAGTCCCTGAGTCCTGCTCTGTCCCCCACTCTCATCCCTTCTTTCCAGCCCCTCCACCACTTCCTGTGCCTCTCCTGCCCTGGCTATCTGCCTGGGACCTGTCCCCACCTTCATGCCCCCACCCTGCATTTCTTCCTGCACCTTTGGTGTCTGCTCAGGGCTGAAAGTCTGTACCCATCTGAGCTGACCTTCTCTCCTTGTCTAACCACAGTCCCCTGCTTTCCTCTAACATGAATGGAAATGCTGGGAAAGCTTAATGATATTTTAGACTGATCCCTATGCTGCCCCCACTCAGGCCTGCAGTGGGGCCCCATATGCGGCAGCAGCCAATGCTCCTCTCTACGTGTTCGTTAATATTCAGTAGTGGTGTGCAACTGGCAGAGCTCTAGGTCCTTTCTAATACTTCTCTATTATATAGGCTTTTTTCTATACTTTTCTATGATTTGCATAATGGAAAATGTGGAAGTAGAAGTGAAGTTTCAAGAGGAAACCAGGATAAATTACTCTGGAAACCCTTTGTTATGTGGGAAGTGTTTTCATGGTGACCTTGCTGGAAGGGATGATGAGCATAGCTTTTAATGACATGGCATACCTCAACCCCTGGATGGCGACCAGCTCTCTGCAAAATGTGGCCACAGCCCTCCCTTGTGTGAGCCAGGGAGGGCGCTGGTTCTAACTGTGGCATGCTGCTGGGCAAAGACCTCTACAGCGATAGACCTTTTCTACCCCCATTCAAGTATGTGACTTTTACAGTTTTTTTCAAGTATTAAAAGCTATGTTGTATTTTCCAACAGTAACTTCATAAATGGTTTGTCTTCCATTAGTTCCACTTTGTGATGTTTTGCTGTACTTCGAAGCTTTACTGAAAGAAAATGTTACCTCTGGATTTCAGTTTTGAAGTCCCGGATCCTAGTGTTCTTGTATCCAGTTCTAAAATTCTCCAGCCACATAGGAATAATTATTGTAAAGTGTTAAAAAGAAAGGTAGTATTGTTAATCCAGAGATATTATTTTCAAGAGCACAGAAAAAAAAGAACGAAAGCTTACAGATGAGAGAATTCCCCTGTTTTCTGTCTCATTCTCAGTGTCAGTGAACTGACTCACTTTGTGGGGCTGTGTAGCACCAGGTGACACTCAATGATATTGAGCATTAGAGACTCCACCCCGATAATTCTCACTGGGTGGAGGACTCTGCTTTGGACTGAATTTGTTGGTCTTCTGAAGACCTTGATTCTTGATTCATATTTCCTGTTCTGGTCTTCACTCCTGGAGACCTGAGAGGCAAGCCATGCTTTGATCCAGTCCTCCCTGGGTCTTTCCTGAGCCTGGTGGTACCCGAACCAGGATACCTGCCACCTGGATGTTACTGTGCACTAAGGCCTGCCATGGATCTCCGTGACAAACTCAGAAGCTGAGGTGTTCAGAGGTGGGGGCAGGTGCATCGTTTCTCAAAGTCCATTGGCAAGTTTGAAAATGATGCTCAATTGCTTGAGTTTGTTGTGTGTCACATACTCACAGAATCCGTGTTAAGGAACAAACGTTTGTTATCTAGACATTCCCTCTTGTAAGAGCCTTCACACTTCTCAGACTTTGTAACTTTATTTAGAAACACCTACAGCCAAAGCAGCAGCTGCTGCCATGTGTGAAGACAAGGACATGCAAAGACATATCTTATTTATGAGGGAGGCATTTGCTGTCTGAAATGGAAGTCAAAGCACGATATAGGAAACATTCTAGAACTCCGAAGATGTTATTGTTGTTATTAAACTTCTTTCACCCAAGGACCTGAAATTATTGGCAATTTTTTTTTAAATTGTTAAAATCTGTGTGCCTGGGATGGATGAAAGGAGATTCAGTGCACTGTCCAAAATTAGACATAAGATCCTTATATAAAACTGTAGACTTGCCTGTCTTGAAAACAGAATTTTCCTACTTGATATGCAAATTTCAAAGCAAAAAATAAAGAAGCAGTGTATAGAAATCGAGTAAAATAGACTATGTTATTACAGCAATAGCTCTTCTATCCAGTTCCATAAGCAGAGAACTTTGCCTTATATTAACATGGAGAGTTACGTTCAAAACAGGACATTCTTAATGAAAGGTATTTCTGGTTTCTGTCCAGCTTAATAAAATATGAACTATTACTTGCCTTTAGTTGAAACATCACTTTTTGTGTGTTTTGAGTCCCGTATTACTAGATTAAGCAGCAGGATGATCTGATTGCCAGACAAGACCCACACCTCCACATTTAAAAGGAATGGATGGAAATGCATTTGCATAATGTAAATAATACTTCCAAAACCAACCACTCTCCTGGGCCTTGCATTATGTTGACATATTAATGCCATATATACAGAGAAAATAAGATAATTTAAAGCAGTTTCTCCCTTTGACTCATCTCTTAATGTTGTTCCCCATGTATTTGCTTTTGTCTACTCTGAAATGCTTATTCTAGTGGTTTCATGTTAAATACAAATGATTTCTCTCATTTATGATTTCTCTTAATACTGAATTGTTAAGTGGAGCGAAGCAAATTATTTATTGTTGTTGTTTTTAAAAAATGTTTTCCCAAAGCACTTTACAGAAATATTGCTTAAAAAGACAATTCAGGGGTAATGTCAGTAGTTGCGATTATACCACCTACTGTGTGTAGCACCTGTCAGGAGTCAATAAATTCCTTCCTGCTTTTGTAGGTCTTTCTGGCTGGACTGCCCTTTCCTCATCTTTTTTTTTTTTTACAAATAGTTTATTGTCAAGTTGGTTTCCATATAATGCCCTTTCCTCGTCTTAATTGTGCAGTTGCCACTAGTATGGCAAGGCCGGTCACGGTGCTGTGGAAAAGCAGAGGCTTTGAGGTCAAGCAGAATTCATTGTTTCTTAGTTCCAGCCCCTGTGCCCATCTTACCAGAGGACCTTGGGAAAGTACCTTAATTCTCAGGTCTTCAGGAGTCACATCTACAACACCAACGCCACAGATACCCACCTCACATGGATTTTGTGAGCACTAGACGAAATAGAAAGCACCAAGTACGCACCTGATGCAGAGGAGGCGTTGAATTACTTTCATTTTGATTCATTCAACCAACACTTGTACTATTTATAATCACAGCTTGTTGTAAAGCAGCAGACCCAGGCAGAGATTGGTCACCACTGAATCTAATGGCACCCCCACATTGTCCCTGCAGTATCCTCGGGCCGTGAGCTCTACCCTCAGTCATAGTTGTCCGAGGAGTGAGAGCGAGAAATCAGCGAGCTGGGTAGGTGGGCAGGGAGGTCCTCTTGGCCTGCTGGACCTGTAACCCAGTGCTCCTGTCCGAGCTCACGGTCCAGAGAGCTTCCCCAGGAATACCTGGAGGGGCTCTTTCACTCGAGGGGAACTTACACACGTACTGCAAGACTTGAGATTAATGAACTCACTCCATGGACAAGAACTGTAAGCTGTTTACTACATATTAATGTATTTATAAGTACTCACCCTAACTGTAAATATGTGCCCTAAAACTATAAAAAGATATAAACTGGCAGTTCCTCCTCCCCAAGGAAGTGGTGAAAACATTTAGCAACAGGTGTGGCAAGATGAATCATCTCTGCTAAGGTCTGGGGATATGTTTTCTTCCTGCCTTCTCTGAGTTCCACTGATTGTTTACTGTTGTGCTTACCTTCTCCAAGGCTGGTTCCCTCCAGAATACCCCTCCCATACGGTCTGCAAATGCCTGCTGCTGTTTACTTCCAAGCCTGAGAGGAACGGCTTTTCACTGGGTTTACATTCTCCACCCTGGCGTGTCAGCCACCTTCACATTTTATATACTGCTTGTAAAAAAGGGGTGGAGAGTGTATTCAAGTCCAAGCCACAAACAGAGAGTCCGCATGATGCCATGACACCACCAGTCACCACCACTACATCACTGGTAGATTAAATATCCCATCTGCTTACTCAGGGGTATTTAACTTTGTCACCCCCAATAGCACGTGAGCTACAGTGGCAATTCCACATTTTGTTATAATTGTTGTTTGCTCGTAGTCCTGGGTCAGCAACTAGTCTTCATTCATTCATAGCACTTAATTCAGGGTCCCACACTCAGAGGGCCTCAGTAAATTATCATCCCAAGAATAAAGGATTATAGAACACAGAAGGTGGGCGAGCTTCTCTCTCCAGACCTTTGAGCTGGATGTGCTTTCCTTAAGCCTTGCATGTTTTTTAATAGCTGAAAGGTGCCTGTCTATGTAACCTTTGGTGAAACCTTTACACCAGAAGATGTTTCTAAGAATAATAATGTGATTTGTTGTTTCTCAGCTTCATCACACCAGGCTTTTCAAATAAAACCAAAATTAGTAATAAGTGTTTGAATCATTGCCAGTGAACATATGAAGGGAAGGCATACTCATTCTTGGGCTTACCAGAAAGCACTCTACCATGCCGTCTGGATAAATGGGGAATCCATTGTCTCATCTGTTTGCAAGTGTCTTCATTGTGTGGTCACACGCATCCTTCCATTTAATCCTTACAACATTATAAAGGTAGTATCTTTTATTAAATTCATTTTATAGGCAGGAAATTGTGGCTCAGTGATATTTAGTATGAGGATGACAAAGCTAATAAACAGCAGAACCAGAATTCAAGCCCATATAGATCTGATATAGATCTGTGCTCTTTCTCCCCCCTGCCCCCCCCCAGTAAAAATGGGTTTTGACCACCTGTATGCATGAGCCTGTGCTTATTACTGCTGTTTTGTTCTGCCTTCCCTCTGTTATTGCCCCTGTGCTGCCTGTCTGCTTGATGACCAGGTTCATTTCATTTTTCTCCTTTTTCCTATTTGAGCAATCGAGGCACAGTTGGCCAGTTCTTTGACACTGAGCTGTGACAGCCACATCCTTGCTTGAAGAAGTCCTTGTGTCTTCATAACTCCCATTTGGCTTGACATCAAAGCTGAAAAAGGTTACTGATGACGGTATGAACCTTTTCAGTATGCAAGTGATGTCATGGTACAAATGACTTTATATCAGTGTAATCGAGTTCTTAACTATTCATTTTTATCATCGCCTGTTCAATATGTCAAGCTGTAAAATAGGCTATTTTAATTTACAGGCATGACTCAGACTTTGAAGAGTGAATGTGAAAATCATGAATTCTAAAGTGCTAGCTCTTCCAGTAGGCTGTGGGCTTCCTGAAAATAGGGGCCATATCCTGTAGATCCCTGTGCCCCCAGTTCCTGCTCTGGGCCATGGATAATGCATGAAGGCATCAATGAACACCCGCGTTGGCCTTAAACCTTTTGGTGTTGACTATAATTTTCTTAGAACAGTGGACAAGTTGATAAATGCTGTTTGACTCATTTTAAGAATCTGGTTACACTTCTTGAAAGGCATGTTGATTATGCTTTGGCTTAAATAAGTGTGACTTGGCTCCTGGGTTGCTCAGTCGGTTAAGCGTCCAGCTTTGGCTCAGGTCATGATCTTGTGGTTTCTGGGTTCAAGCCCCTCCTCGCGTTCTGTGCTGACAGCTCAGAGCTGAGAGCCTGCTTTGGATTCTGTGTCTCCATCTGCCCCTCCCCCACTTGTACTCTGTCTCTCTCTGTCTCTCAGAAATAAACGTTAAAAAAAATAAATACATGTAACTAATCAAAATATGCTGTTCTTTCTTTGAATTATACAAACAATCCAACCTACATATATTTGGTTTCTATTAAATAATTATTGTAGCAGTTAGTGATAAATACTATAAAGAAAAACAAGGCAGAATTTAAAGGAATAGAGAATGGTGGATTGGTGTTTGTTATTTAAAATAAAATGATCATGTGAAATAGATGAGTAATATAATAATGCAAAATATTCAGACATTTAAATAGAGAAAATGTTGAGAAAATAGAGAAAAAGTTGAAATCTGTGCTTAAGGCAAGTGCCATAATTGTTCACATTTGAGCTATGAGAACTGAATCTGGCCATCCCGGATGAAATCACTTTTATGGTGATTCTTGAGGCAAAATGATTACTTCAAACAGATCTTTTCCTGACATTTTGGTAAGTAAAATAATTGATCAACTATACCCTGAACCTTTTTATTTTTTTTAATTCAAGATTGGCTGTCAAAACAAGTACATGTAATTTGGAATAAGAACTCAAAATTGGATCTTTTTTTTTTTTTTTTTCCAAAATGTGATCCGTTAAAATCATTGATAGAAACATTTAAAATCCTAGTCTGAGTGCTATTATTAGTGATGCATTAAATCAATGCTGTTTTTGATCATCATGGTAAGCTTTAAACTAATTTTCAGATGAAGGCGTTTAGCTTAAATGGGTAGGGTGTGTAGGTGGTAGAGCTCTCTGTAAGATGAAGTTGAAGGTTTTGTTAAAATGAATGGCTGAAAATATAATTTAAAACACAGATCAGATGTGTATACATATTGATTTGTAGCTTTTCACATTGACACAAACTCCCTTCAGTGTTGCCTCAAAGGTTCAAATTCAATGCTGTACAAGCCTAACAGTGTCTGAAACATGATACTCACGATCTACTTAACCCATTACACGGGATGCATGATTTTTCATCTCTTCCAAGCACATTTTAACCGAGTAGTGGGAATGAAGGGAAAAGAGCACGTGGCCACAGCCCCTCAGCCTGTTTACAGAGGAGAGCCTCAGGCACCTTCGCAGACCAGCATGCCTTTGTCAGGTGTGTGATCCCGTATCTGGCTGTTCCCTTTGCAGATGATCCAGTCCCTCAAGGCCGTTATTGAAAATGCAGATGCTGTGTATGAAAAGATTGTATATTGTCAGAAAGCAGGTAAGTGGAAGTTTGTTTCTTCTCTTTAAAATAAAATTAGTAGCACCATATGTTTAGCTCCTTAAACTATTTTATCTTTTGACACTATAGCCAGGAAATCAGATATAAAAGTTATTTTTCCATGGCTAAAGAAAATACTAATTCACTACTTCTCAAGCCTGGATAACAAATTGACCTGGGGGAAGCTTTTAAAATATATTGACATCTAGGAGCACCGGGTGGCTCAGTTGAGTAGGCATCCAGCTCTTGATTTCACCTCAGATCATGATCTCATGGTTTGTGAGTTTGAGCCCTGCCTGAGACTCCACACTGACAGTGCAGAGCCTGCTTGGGATTCTCTCTCTCCCTTTCTCTGTCTGCCCCTTCCCCACCCATGCTGTCACTGTCTCTCTCAAAATAAATACATTAAAAAATAATAAGTAAATATAAAAAGAAAATATATTGACATCAGTCTGGGATGTGGTTGAAAAATTCATAGCTGTTGAAAGCTTTCAGGTGTTTCTAGTAAGCAGCCAAGATGGAGACCATTGTACTGACCTCCTCCTCACTCTCCCCGGTGCTAGTCCCCCATGAGCTTCCCGCACACGGTGGGAAAGGTGAGTGAGGCTTGAGCAGAGAGGTAATGAGTACTTAGAAAAGAGGGTGGGCACTAGTTACAGCCTCTTGACACGTTTTTAATGTACTGGCATTTTCAAATGCTGATGAATTCATCAGTTTAACATCAAAATGTTATACTGGATTTTAAAATGCTACTATCTAATTAATTTTAGCTAAGATAAAACCCAAAACGCAAGTGTTCTGCATTGTAATAAGAATAGACAAAATGGAATTCTTTCCATTTTCAAGTTTTGTGAGAGCGTCGTTTTAGAAGATGTTAATGTGGAGGATATTTATAATGCATAAATAAGAATATCTGTCTTTAACTTCTAGAGCTTCTGGTTGTTTTTCTTTTTTTAATATATTTTTTAAGTTTGTTTATTCTTTGTAATCTATACACCTAGCATGGGGCTTCAACTCATAACCCTAAAATCAAGAGTCCTGTGCTCTTTTGACTGAGCCAGCCAGATGCCCCTGGTTGGTATTCTTTAAAATCAGGAGACCATAAGTATCACCTGGCCTGAAAAAAAGATTCTTATCTCAGAAATAAACTTGTTAAAAAGAGATCAAAGACATATATGAAACAATTTTCTTTTTTGTTGTTTATTGAAGGAATATTCACATTAGTGACTAACCAACAGATGAAAATTCTCATCTTGTTTTACTCATCTTCTTAGCAAAATATTATTAGCAAAGTGATCTTTCTACTCCGAGTCCTTTCTGGGCTAATATTCCCTGCAACCACAACTAAAATGAGATAACGTCAAACACCATTTTTATCCTGTCATTGTTTTACATAAAATCATCCAGTAGCTGACTAGAGTCTGTTGAGTCAGATCTAAACCTCGAACTTAACTATGCAAGGTTGTCTACCAACTGGCTAGCCCCTTTTGCCATTATTATATAAAATTCATTCATTAAATCATCTGTTCATTTAGTAAATATGTTTTGGACTTACAATATGCCAAAGGTACTTGTAAGAGCTATCACATATCAAGATATTAAAAAATAAGATTGGTTTTTGCCTTCTAGAACCTTCCAGTCAAGTGGGAGATATGAAAGTAATCACAGATACTCAAATGTATTGGGTACTTCTTCTGTGTTACTCAGGAGTCTGAGCTTGGTTTTGGGGGCAGTGGGGAGTGATTTATTTTGGAACAGAAGAGAGAAATTGAGCTCTAAGGTGATGATCACAATAGCTGTGTGCAGAGCTATGGGCAGAACCCAACTGGGAAGATTTTGGGGGCAGTTAGAAGGGCTGGAAGTGACGGTATGCTTCCAGTCAGGCCTTTGGGCTTTCCTTGCCCACACTCAGTGTGTTTCTCCTTAGTCAGATTTTCACAAGCCACCACTCTGGTAAGGCCCCTCTCCCTCCTCTCTGTCAATCTGCACATTTCTTCTTTTTGTCTCAGCAGTCTTTCAGGAGACCTTTGGTGATTGCAGGAGTTATGTTACCTAACCATTCTAGTCAGCCTTCAAAATGTGTTTGGTTTAGCTGACAGTTTCAGTTGCTGTGTATTTTACCAATGTATTCCCTCTTCCAAACAAGCTAGTAACCTGTGAATGCACGGGTTTGCATATTGAGTTACTCTGTATTTTACCCATGACACCTGTTTTAACATTTTGCACAGAGCAGTCACTCAAATACTAACTGACTAAATGTGATTTGACTTGTATTAAGGTTTTGATTCTCCTAAGTGCATGTATGTGTTGCTGTAAGAATTGTGGATTGTTATAATATGAAACTACATTTATCAGAAAAAAAGACCTACTTATTGACAATTTGAGTTATTGTCAATTTTTGTGCAACTTTATCGGTTTATGAAATGTGTTAATCCCTAGCATAATGCAGTTTTTTTTCTGTTTAATTTCAGTGAGGGGTATATTTGCTTGTATTTAAAGAACTGAAGTGTCTTGTCTATTAAGAATTTTGCTTGGAAGGCAAAAAAGAATAACCACTGTGTAATGGTTCGTGCTGCTCTGAGTTTGAAGATCTTGAGAAGCACATAACGATTATCTTTTGGTTTCACAGTTACTGCTGAACGCCTACACAGCCCTTCTGTTATCCCAAGTGCTTATTTTAGAGTCCTTGATCTTTTGTTTCTCATGTTTACAGTTATCGGAAGGGCATATAGTCATTAGTCATATGAAGAATTGCTAATTTGTATTGGGCTCAAAAACATTTGCATGAGATTTTTACTTCTGATAAGTAATTGCTATTCTGGCAATGACAGAATGAAGATACAGGTACCAAAGTGATGTAAGAGAGGATTATTTTAGAAGCATTTCAAACTTCTAAACACAAACTTCTATTCTTACTAAACAAGCCTTCATTTAAACAGCTAAGTGAAAGTAAGGAGTCACACTGCCACCTCCAGCCACATGTTCAAAAGTGTGCCCAGTTTGGGCACGATCAGACTCCTGGCTATGGGATTGGTTTTTTGGGGGATCTAGAAATGTGTTTTGCTGGTGGTGTTCTTGGGAAGAGGGAGTGAGGGAAGCAGGAGAAGATTGCTGAGAAGACAAGACTCCCAGCCAGGGTGGGCTAGGAGCCTGCAGGCCCGGCAGGCAGGTGACCCAAAGAGAGCCTGGGAAGGACAGTGGGGATGACCAGGTGATGGGCAGTTGGGAAAGCCTGCAGAGCCTACTCTTTTTTTTTTTTTTAATTTTTTGTTTTTTTTTTTTTATTTTTGAGAGAGAGAGAAAGAGAGAAACCGTGTAAACAGGGGGAGGGTCAGAGAGAGAGGGAGACACAGAATCCAAAGACAGGCCCCAGGCTCTGAGCTGTCAGCACAGAGCCCGACACGGAACCCATGAACCATGAGGTCATGACATGAGCCGAAGTCAGACGCTTAACCGACTGAGCCACCCAGCCACCCCCAGAGCCTACTCTTTTAAGAGGTGGGTATGGCAGCCCAGCAGGGTCGGAGGGTTAAAGGGAAATCTTTATAAGAAAGCCATGCCCCCAGAAATAGGAAAGATCCACTGAAGAGGTGAAGAGGAAGGTATTAAAAGATGAGACAGGGAGTTAGGAGGGAAGAAGTGAGAGGGGCAGGAATCCAATACAATCGAGAAACTCTTGACCTTTAGAAAGGGGGATGGACGCCCCTTCTTCCCAGACATTCCAGAAAGCTGTGATATTTAGAGAAATTCTGAGGAGATGACTGTTCTGATGTGGTCACAGTGCCATAGGAGGGCACCGGCTTCAGGAGAGAGGAAGTAGAAGAGGGGTCTACGGACGGGCAAGAGGGTGGGAGCGCCCTGTCAGAGTCAAGCATTGACTAGTGGGAGGGACCATTGGAGGGACCGATGAAATGTCGGACGGTGCAAGAATGGTGTGGGGCAAGTGCGTCTGGGTCAAGCATGAGTGACAGATGGGTAAGGAATAAATGGCGTGGCTGTACAAGCATGAGTGTGTGTAAATCCGTGAGAACAGGCGAACACACTTCACACACACCCTCACTCCCAAATCTAACCCATGCTTGTTCTTCCAAGAAGTAGCAAAGTAGGAGATTGGTGAGGAACACATGTAGGGGAGCTTCTGAATGAGAATCTGCAGAGGGGAAGCTTCATAAAAGTTCTTCTTCAAAAAGTTTATAAAAGGTGATAAAAGGGTAGCCAGATGATTTCTGGGGAAAAATCTGTTTCACTAATAGTATCTATCTCTTTCTCTCTGTCACTGGCCCAAAATGGCAGCCTATCTTTGAGCTTTAATTTCATCTTTTAGTCACTGCAATGATCTGCTACGTAAAAGATAGGAAGATGTTATAGAAGGAAACCCAAACCGCTTTGCTTTAGTGAGTTGGATGTTTTCATCTGGTGGTATTTAAGTGGAAAATAATTTGCTCTTTGGAAAGGAAAAAGAAATCAATGAGATGCTTCTTGGTAAAGATGATGTATTAACACATGCATTTAATCTCCACTTTCTTCTGAGCCTCATTAAAATAACAGTAAGAAATTTTTGGTTTTTGGTTTTGTTTTTCTTTTCTCTAAAGGCATAAACCCATAAGGACGAAGAAAATAGGCCGAACAAAATTTTGGAAACAGAAAAACACCTGAACAAGTGATAATTGACTTAGGTGGTGCAGGAAAGCTGACTCTGATCCTAGCAGTGGGGCGCCTGACAAGCAATCTGATTTACACTGTGGGCCACCCCCCACCCGCTCAGAACTGGTGGCACCGGGAGCCTTGGGAAGTTGGGGTAAAGGTAGCGATAAAAGAGAGAACTGTCCGAAAGCTGGATTAAGGAGCAATCAGACCCCAGATGGCTGGGCAACTACATGTATCCTGAGAGTGGAAACATTAAAATAGCAACATTTTCATCCTTCACTTGGGAGGTTAAATAGGTAATGCTCTGGGGGGAAAAAAACCTGAACAATATAAGCATGTTACTTAGAAATAATGGACATAATCACTAAAAAGGAAACAAAACCTCAGGTATCAGGGTTGAATATAACTGCTCCTAAAAGGGGGAAATTGATGACAACTAATTTGCTTTTTAAACTATGTACCTAATTCTGATAAAGATTAAGTCACTAATAAATTAAATTTAAATTATTAAAAAAAAGAAAGGAAGGCATCAAGGACACGAAGCTGCCACAGGACTCCCCAACTGAGGCCGTGTCTGCTACACTCGGGAAGGCTCGGGCAGTGTTGTGGGGTGAAGTTTCTGCCAAGGACCCCAGCCGGCACCTCCAGCACCCCGGGCAGGCCCAGGGCCTAGGTGGCGCCTGTGTGCCTGGGTGGGCTGCAGCCTGCTTCCTCTCCTGTGAGGGAGACTTGGTTCTGCCCTGTTTCTGAAGGACGGGGTAAGATCAGGCTCTAAAGGAGAGAAACCCCAGCCCACCCCAGACCTATTTAAATAGAAGCTCCTTTTCTAAAAGCTCTAAGGGCTTTGCATGCATCACAGGGTCGCTTCATTACCGGGTAAAGTGGGATATACGGTAACTTTCCAAATAAATGAAAGCTTTCATTACCTTTCGTTTTAATCCTCTTAATGGAGCACTTTCTATAATAGATTCTGTGTATCCCCACTTCCTTGGATTCGGTCTGCAGAACATAATTTGAACTTTGATGACTGAAGGTCATCTTGAGGGGCATCTGTTACTATCTTGTGGTTTAATGGCAGTTCCCCAGGGGAGCTTGTACGTCCCGGAGGACCCCACAGACCCCGCACCTGCTTTGCCTCCTCAGATCTCTTTCCAGTGTTAATGGTTTATTCCATCTACTCCCATGCAACTCTCACTTCCTACCACTAATTTGTACTGTGTCTCCGACTGCCTATTAGCATACTACTCTTTCTTTCCTTTCTGACTTGCTGCTGCTAGTCTGCTGAGCAGTTGGCATCTCCCCTGTGGCCGAGCTTGATTGATGTGTCTCCCTAGAAGAGGGTGAGAGCCTGACACACTCCCACATGGAGAGAACAGGCAAAGCGTCAGGCCACACCTCGGCTTCCTGGATCTGATGGCGCAGAGACCTTTTTTATTTTGCAAACTCCTCGGACCGCAGTGTGTTCTTGGGGGCTGGGGTTACCAGATAAGGAAGCTGTCACCATCTATCACTTGCTTTGCTCACATCGGTGTCTTGCCCAATACAGTAAACATAAAAGCATCTGTAAGGTTTATTCTGAAAGCACTTCTGTGTGAGAAAGTTTGCAGAAGGAACTCTGGGAGCCTATAACTTCTGTTTTCATTTATGTTAGGATGTTCTCAACTGTGTCTGACAGAAGTAAGAGGTTTCTTGGGGATCCAGAGACCGTGTTCTTGTGCCCTCTGTTCAACATCTTGCTGTGTGATATTAGGTCAGTCACTACCCCTCTCTGCCACATTTTTCTCCTTCTGAGTGACATTGGATCATATGATTTCCTCCTGGCCTCATAGGTTCTAAAACGCCATGACCGAAGACCAGTTGTCTAGTTAGCAATTTTGGAATGGCCTGGTTACAGTTACTTAAAAAGATTATAAGTTTAAACAAGTAATCCCATCCGGTGGCATGAGGATACTTAAATTGTAGCCCATCAGCATGAGTTTCAAGGGGGAAGGTTAATGCCTGACTTTGAAGGTGAAGGGTGACCTCTCTGATGGTGAAACACAGGCCTGCCTAGAGTCAGACCCCACAAGTCCTTCGGGACCCTCAGCATCTGTGCTCTTCTTAAAGAACGGGTGTTGAATTTCCAGTTCCTTCCCCAGGCACGTCAGTTAACTCACAGTTAGTGAAGCCATGGAAAACCAAGAACTCGCATGGTCTTCCGTAGCAGGCCAGTGTGCCCCACCTGCCCTTTTGTTCCCCCAAAATGTACCTTCCTTACTAATCAGGGAGAGGAGAGAATGATCACAAAGGCGACAACTAGGCTAACAGGGCAAAAAACTCAAAACAAGTGACTGGTATCTAGAACCCACTGCATCACTGCACCCCTTCCAGATCCTGCACCCATCACCCCGTCCCGTTTTAGGATTCTCACATCAACCACTATAGTGCACTAACAGTGTTTCTCCTAAATGTGGTTGGATTCTCCTGGGGATGCTTGTTTAAAATGCCATTCCTGGAGCACCTGGGCGGCTCAGTCGGTTAAGCTCCGACTTCGGCTCAGGTCATGATCTCACGGTTTGTGAGTTCAAGCCCCACATCGGGCTCTGTGCTGACAGCTAGCTCAGCCTGGAGGCTGCTTCAGATCCTGTGTCTCCCTCTCTCTCTGCGCCTCCACTGCTCACACTCTCTGTCTCTCAAAAATAAACATTAAATGAATGAATGAATGAATAAAAATAAAATGTCATTCCTTTGCATCACACCCAATATTGAATCTTTGGGGATGGAGCTCAGGAATTTGCAATTGAATGAGCACATTCAGGTTTTCAGAACCTGTCTTTAGAGGGTGGAGCACAGCTGGCCCCCTTTGGGCTTCATGCTCAACTATGAGCCTCTTTGGCCCTCAAGGGGACAAGACCTACTCTAGATGGAAAGGCACCCTTGTTCACGAGATTGATTGGCAGCCAAATTGTCTTTCTCTCTAACATACTTTCATTGGGGAAATGAAGGGGAGGAAATTTGGGGGGTGCTTAACTTTCCTGGGATACGTGTCCTGTGAGCAAATCCCAAAGCTGTGCTTTCTTGTCACCTCTTCCTCCCTCCTTCCTCTGGGCACTCACACTCTCTGAAAGCATCAATTTTCACTTAAATAGGAACTGTCAGGGTCCTCTCAGCAGATGCTCTGCTGGAGAGGGGTCAGGCCGCTTCACCTCTGCACTCCCATGCAAGTGTTTTTATTATTATTCTATTATCCCCGTTGCTTGAGGTTGAGAAGAACCACAATTCAGGTAAAGTCCACAGATAACTCATCTTTCTCAAATGCCGGAAGTTTATATACATCTGTGTAATATATATATGTACACACACACATACACACACACCCCTAAAAGATATCCTTGGGTCTCAAATAAACAGCCAAGATAATCTCTAAGGCTTTTCCAGCTCTCAGATGTTACGGTCTACAAGTCCTATAATATAATATAAATAAGGGATTGTAGTAGATAAAAGTGAACAAATGAATTCTAAGAAATATGCAAACAATATCTAGAAGTAAATCTTATAAGAATAAGGAATTTAAAGCAACTTTAATTAACCTATATTCTTTCATTATAGGTCAGTCAGCACCCTGTCAAAAATATGTCATTATACATGTTAACATATGAGAGGGAAAGCACAGTTACGCATTTTAGAACGTCTTCAATGGCAAGATGTACTAATTACTTATTGAAGGTGAAAAAAAAAACCAATGAAAGGTCTCTATCATTGAAAGTTATAAGCCATGGCCAAGCATGTGGTGTAAATAATATGTACAAATGAAGTTTAAAGAAAGGAGTAAGCCCGGAAGGTTTCATTGGTATGGAAAGGAGATGGGCTTGTACCGAGGGGCCTAGGGAATGCAGGATCGATGTAGGGAGAGCAGAGCTTTTTAGGTGGGCCAAAGTGGAGAAGGCCTCTTTATCAAGATGTACTACACATGGCATATATTGTCCTGGCTGAAGTAAGATATTTGCTTCAAGAAGCAGCAGCAGAAATTAGGATTGGAAATGCAGGTCGCTTCAAATGATGGAAGCATTTTAATTCAAGAATAAAATATTTGGGGTTGACTTTCTAGGCCAGCATTTCTCAAAGTTTAATTCAAGGAACAGTGGTCATCCTCCCTGGGCCAAAGGTCTCATTATCAAAGTTCCATAGCAAAACTTGCTCCCCTTTGGAGATTCTCAGTACACATCCACCATGCTAAATACCTACAGTTTAACTCAGCATTTCCAGAACATACATGGTTATAAAGCCCTTGTATCAAGTTCTGTCAGTGTCTTGAACACTTTAGGAAAGTGCTCTAGATGGTGGGACACTACATAGTTTAGCACAGGCTTGGTGACTCTGGGATTGATTCTTCTCTGCCCTTTGCCATCCATGTTCAGATGCTCCTTCTGATGTGTCAGCATAGGAAAGAGTTGATTGTGAAGGTCTGTTTGAGGTTTGGTGAGCATAATCACAGTGGGATGGTGTCTTAGTCCGTGCATGCTGCTATAACAGATACCACAGACTGGACAGTGTATAAACAACAGATATTTGTTTCTCCGAGGTCTAGAGGCTGGAAAGGGTAAGATTATGGTGCCAGCAGATTTCATAGGGTGGTGAGTGAGGGCCCACTTCCTGGTTCATCGATAGTACCTTCTTGCTGTGTCCTCAATGTGGTGGGAGGGTCTAGGGAACTCTCTGGGGACCATTTTATAAAGATACTAATTGCATTCATGAAGGCTCTAGCCTCATGACCGAAGTACCTCCCCAAAGCTCCATTTCCTAATAACCATCACACTGGGCATTAGAATTGAAAAGTATAAATTTGGAGGGGGAGGCAGACATTGAGACCATAGTAGACGGTCAAATGGAAATAGAGGAGGACACTTATGGGGATGAGCACTGAGTGTTATGTGGAAACTAATTTGACAATAAACTATTTGTAAAAAAAAATTAAAAAAAAAACAAAAAAAAATGGAAATAGCTAGTAAGTTGTTGAAGCAACTGCAATGAAACTTGGGATGGAGTCAGGCTTACAGATAGAATTGGGGTCATCCCAATGGAAGTGTTACTTGCTTGGACTAGTTCTCTACAGGAAAAAGGGTTGGGAGGAAATACTGAAAATCCTGAGAGATGATTATGAATCTATAATTCAGAACTGGTAGTTTTACTTTAACCTCCAATCATAAAAGCATTCCTGATACCATATAGTTTAATCATTATGTTTTCTTGCAACCCAAATATAAACTCCTTGAGGGTAGCAACTTATTTATCACGTAGCCCGAATGCCAACAATGGTGCCTGGCACTTAGGAAAACATATGCTGAATTGAATTGAATGTTGAATGCTTCATTTTTCTGCTAATTCTTTTATTCACCAGACATTTATGAGGTCCTTACTCCAAGCGTGACAGAAGCTGGGACTCTGCTTCCCTTCCCCCAGGGGGACTCCAGGTAGAGCATGGGGACACAGGCGTGTCAAGAGAGAGCCGATGCACAGCACACTTCATGCAGAGCAGGAGTGGAGTCCACAAGCGGTGTGTCTGGGAACAAGACAGGTGGGGACAGGAATTCTGGGCAGGGAGCACATGCAGGGTGACGCAGAAAGGCCCACGGCAGCTGTGGCCATGACAAAAGACAGGGACAGCAGATGAGGCTGGAGGTGCAGACAGGAAACAACACAAACCCAGAAGCTTTAATGTAACATTGGACGACGACGACAACAACAACAACAACAACACTTGATGGACTAGACTGCATGAAAAGAATTTTATAGGGCAGAAACTATCAGCAGCAAAGTTGCAACAAGAACTATGAGAAACAATGTTGTCAGTATGTGTCAGAAAGGGCTCACCTCCCTAATATGTAAGGGACCCCCAAAATCAGTAAGTAAATGGCCAACAACCCTATATTCTTCTCAAAGAATATGGACACAGTTTACAATAAGAGAATTCAAAAGTCTAAAACAAAATGAAAGATATTCGACCTCATTCATTAAAGATGCAAACCTGTTCCAAAGGGGCTAAGTCCCTGCCTTCATGACACTGAAATCTAGTTGCAGAAGACAGAAAATAAACAAAAGGCAAATCATTAAAACATTTAGGTGTCAGACAGCAGTGAGTGTTTTGGAAACAATGAGGCACAGAATGCCCAGAGTGTGTGGAAGGTGGCTCTTGTAAATAAAGTACTCCCAGAAGACCCCAGAGACTTGTGATGGAACCATGATTGGAGGTGGAGGGTAAGCCTTCCAAACATCTGGAAAAGGGGTGATCCCAGGAAGAGGGGCTACGGAGGCAGAGGCCTTGATATGAGAGCATTTGATGTGTAAAGCAGGAATTAGCAGGCCACGGAGGGGTAGGGTGGGGGTTGCTTAGGAGCCAGTGTTAACAATGAACGCAGTTAACAGTAGGCCTGATACAGGGGCTGGCTTTGTTCTCAGTGAGATGACAGGTCTTTCCCTGGTCTTAACAGGGGCATGGCTGCAGTGGATCACTTGAGCATAGGGCAAGGTGGCTAGAGCAGTGGCTGGAAGACCACTCAGGAGGCTTTTGCAACAGTCCAGCCCACTCTGTGGTTGCAGTTTGACAGGTGATGGTTGGGATGGAGGTGATGTGAAATGGTTACATTCTGGATAATAGGCTATATTCTGGATATGTCAGGATTTGTGGTAGATTGGATGTGCTTAGGAGGGAAGAGAGGGAAATCCTGTACGACTGCAGGATTTGGGGCTGGAAAGGGGACATTGCTCTTCACTGAGGTAGAGGGGCCTGGCGAGGAGAGGCTCGAGAGGGAAGGTCAGGGACTTGGTTTAGTCATGTGAAGTTTGATATGCCTAGTTGGAAAGTTCAGGTGAGAGGTCCAGATTGGAGGTAGTGAGTTCAGAATCCATAAGAACAAAGGTGGTCTTTTATACCTGGAGACTGACATCATCTAAGAAGTGACTGGGTGGAGAAGACAGAGCCCTGGCCCTCCAACATTTAGATGTCAGGGAGGAGATGAGGAGGACCGGGCACAGGAAGTTAGGATGCAGCCAGCCGGTAGGAGGAGAGAGCTGTGATCTTCTGGAAATTGAGTACATGAGGTATTTCAAGGAGATGCCACTTTTTATGCACCAGATCCAAATGTTTATATCCAAGACCACAAAGTTACATCACACATGAGTCATGATGGATTGGGGAGGACATAGGGGAAACTGATACCTGTCACAATGTTGGGGGCACACTCCATACCTAGGGAGGACCATATGGCATAAATTTCAGATTTACAAGTTATGTACGCTTTGAACCAGTAATTCTATTTTTTTAGGGTTTATTCTGCAGATATGATCACCTACATGGGGAAGGACAATATGTAAAGAACTTTCTTTGCAATACTGAGAACAAGCTAAATGTTATACCCTAAATATTCAGTAGGAGGGCCCTTGTTAAATACATTCTGATAGATCCATAAAATGGAACATTATGCTACCATAAGAAAGTATAAAAAAAAATAAGCCTGTATATATACCTTCGTGTGCATGTGCACATACACACACACACACATAACATATATACACACATATAAGGAAGATCTTATATATACATATAGGCTAAATACATATATAATGTATATTGTTTTCAAAGGGAAGGCAAACTGCTATTTGCTAATATTTGTTTTAAAAAGTGGGGTAGAAGAGTAGGGCTCTGTGTGCTTGTGAGTGCGGCACTGTCTGGAGGACACCTGAGGGGGATGATAGCACTTGCCTGATGGGAGGGGGGCAAGGAGACTGGGGGAGGGGGAGAGAAAAGATAATTCTCTGTACATGAGTTTATGCTTTTTAAATTGCTGAGCCATATGACTATATTATCTACTCAAAAATTTAGCTAAGAAGAGATATAAAAAGCAAGGGAGACAGGGACAGGGTAAAGTGACGCAGCCTGATGTGTTATGGTGATCGCGCCAAGCTGTGGTAGTGGGAAGGATCCAACTTTCTAGTGGCAATCCAGACAAAGATGCCCTACGTATTAAAAACAAAAACAAACAAACACACACAAAAAAAACACTAGTCTTTGAGTTTAATGGGGATGAAGAGGCCTTTTTATACCTTAGCGAAATGAATGGGGAAGGTCCTGCTAAACACATCCTGTGCTCCTGTGGCCCCACCCCAAGTGCAGCACGTGGCCGTGCATTTAGGATGGTGACATGGCGCTTGCCTTCCACAAAGGACTGAAAGTTATGCAACTTCCTCTCACCTCGATTTACCCAGATGGAGCGGGATGGCAGAGGAAGGAAAACCTCCCTCATGCAATCCATTCACAAATTGTACTGCTGTGGGTTTGGCATTCCGAGATCTTGCCATCCATCTGGGTTTCATGGATATATTTAAGAGACCTGGTTTATCTCTTCCACCTCAGGTGGAACGGGATTTAACAGCTCAAAAATCCATCTTAAAATAATTTAGCTTTCGTTAATGCCAAGATTGGAAAGAAGGCCAAGAAAAAGAGACTACCAACTGGAACTATATGAAAAATAATTAGGCATTTTTCCGTGTCCCCATGGGGATTATGGTACAAACGCGCCCTCACGTCAGGAGCATACACAAACTTCAGACCCCTGGGATTCGAGGACAGAGCATCTAGTTTACAAAGGCTGTGATTTTTAACAGGTGCTGTATGTAAATTAGTTGGAAAAATAATCCGATAACCATATTTTGTTTTCAAGATACTCTGATGTTGTGCCACAAGACATGTGCAGACCGTGTTATGTTAAGGTATTTTTGATACTGTTGATAAGTCATCCTTTTGAGTGAGGTCCCAAATAGACCTGTGTTATGTAGAATTCCATCTTCCAGGAAATATCTCACTACACCTAATTTGGGAAATTTGAAATAAAATATGAATATATATTTCTTTTGTCACTGTTGGACAGATTTTACCCTTCGCTTGTGGCTGGTTTCTATTTTCAACACATAAAAATATATTTTTGCACTGGATATGTTTGTGATAAAAGAGGATTTTAGGGCAGCAAAATAAATTTTCAGTTGAAAAACTAGTCTTTAAGTGTATAAGTTTAAGATCAATATGTCTCTCTTAGGAGTATTTTTTTTAACTATATTCATTTCTAAAAATACTTAGCCTTGTGTTACATGGTGTATTTTAGATTCCTATCATTTAGATCAGTAGACAAAATCCTAACCAGAATGTTTGAAAGGTCATCTGCTTTCTGTTTGGCAAGAGGAAATGGCGTTCATTTAGAGCAAAGAGGATATGATGCCATGTTTTTGACCAAGTCTCCTTTCCTTTCTGAGCAAAAGCCTCTTTCATCATATCTTTGTATTTATTGCATATATCATATTTTTTAAAATTTTATTTTTATGGCTATTTGGTTTTCATGTAAGTTTAACTGTGGTGGGAAGCAGGAAACTCAGTAGAAGCTCCACAATATCCCATTCTTCTCAGTTATACTTATGTGCTCAGTTAATGTGAATGTATCATCCTGGAAAATTTACCATCACTTATTCATTTTTACAAAACATGATACTTAATCTGTCAGCTTTATATTTTATCTTTGGTTATTAAGCTTTAAGCCCCTCCAAAAAGAAAGTCTTTAAAATATTTAGGTTGTAAAATATTTTGAAATAATAATTGGAAAATTATGTGAAGCCAATGGCTTCATATATATTTAAAATAAAATCTTAGCTGTTTAGATTTTTAAGAGATGACATAGGAAGAAGCGGCAACTTTCCAAAATGTAGTTTTTTACATAAAAAACAAATCATGTGTTTTGTGTGGCCATACCAATTTTTAAAATTTAATATTATAGCTATAAATTGAAGGATTAAATGATTTATGCAGTCCCCACCGTGGACACATGGCCCTATTCTTTGTTCACAGGGCCTTTGTCTTCCATTCCCTTAGATCAGAACCAAACTTACTCTCATAGAAATTTATGGGTTTTCTGTTTGTTCTCTCTCTGCTGTTTGATGACCAGCTATTCATTTCCTAAATTCTCAAGTTCATTACCACCAAGGAATTTGAGCAGATTTTCTTCTTGGTTAATATTCCTAAAGAAAAATAACTCACATCTTTTCTGTGGGAACAGAAACTTGGGGTCATGGAGTCAAGAACCTAATTGTAGGTTCTTTGGCACAGAGTAGCCAAGGCTCAAAGGCAGTCCTCTTGACAAAAGAGTAAGTCAGAGCAGGCCAGCCAGGTCTGTGCATGAGACATGATCATTTGCTGCTTTCTGGACATCATTTCCCCTAGGCATTGGTCCATGTGTCCATATACTTCATTGGATTTGTATAACATATGCTCATAGCCTTCAAACTTTACTGCCTTTAAACACACCATGTATTTTGACTGTTAAACAATATAGCCCATTGCAGTTGTGTAGCGTGGCCTACTTTCAAAGGACGATTTAACCAAGTAGTATTGGTTTTCATATGAAGCTGAGTAAAACTTAGAAAGATTTCCCTTTCTTTGGCCAGAATTAATTGTAACCTCTTGTCTTGCTTGGGTGAGAACATCCTGGTGGAATCAAGGAATGCTGTTCCCTTCCCCTACCTTAATAGTTGGTCCAAATGTCGTAAATGTTAACCAGACAATGCTTTATTTGAGGCTTTTATAATGCCATTTAGTGTAAATCAGACATGTAAATGGGACATTACTAATAGAAAAAAATGCAAGGTAATGTGAACAACTACACATGGGTCTAAAATATACAAATTGAAGATAAAAATGTTGGCAGAGTATTTGGAAGATTCTGGAAATATACAGAAAAATACAATTTGTTCCTAAAAACAAACAAACAAAAAACAAAACAAGCCCACTTCTTATTCCCTCTTTACTGTTGGGCTGGTTTCTGTATTTGAACATGAAGATTGTTTTCACAGTGAGAATTCTTGTCACTAAGCAGCAGGAGCAATGCAACCAAGAACCTGTGACCTGTGCCTGTCTGGGAGCAACGTCCACCAGCAGTGCTCAGGCCGCAGGAGCCGAGAGCTGTGTTTTCTAAGATTATTAGAACTCTCTTGTCATAAATCTGCAATTTAGAAACGTGTAGGTATTGATTTTGCAGATGGTCACAAAAGAAATTTTTCAGGATCAATAAAATTCTAATTATTTTCAGAAGCATATAGGTTGGTTTTTGTTTTACCTACAACTGATCAATGAGAAATTCTTGTGTTTTAGAGCTGGCAAGCCCTCGATCTCAGCCCTTAATGTCCCAGGTAAAGACACAGTTCCTGCAGAAAGCTGACTGGGGCACACCTCCCTCCCCCCCCCCCCGCCCCGCCCCCAGATTGGCCTGTGTGTGTGGGTGGCCCTCTGTGGTGTCTGCTGAGGGAGTGACAGCTGATTTGATGGTTCTCCTGCATCTTCTTATCCTTTTCAGAATCCTAAAGGCTTCACTTAAGCTAAAAGCCTGCTGAGGGCTGCTTCTAAGCACTCCACCTATGTAAATGAACAGTGCTCTTCCTCCCCCGACCCTGAGTGGAGGGACTTTAACTCTAAAATACCAGTAATATAGACAGGAAGATAAAAGACACACTGCTAACTGGTAAACAAGGAACGTGCAAATATACTGGATAGTTACTTTGTGTGATTGCATGTCAGTTTGGTTAATAGTATAGTTAATAAGAAGGCAGGATGTAGAACTAACCTCTGCAGGTAGAACAGCTACCGCAAGTGGCCAGCTCTTGTTCCTAAACAAGGTCAGAGGAGGCGCGGGCAGCCTGAGGCCCAGCCCGCAGCCTCAAATGCGGTTGCGCTGTGCTGGGTGCTGGCATGCTCTGCGTCCCGGGCTCCGTCTGGTACATGTCTGCGGAGAATAGTTGAGCTGATAGCCTTTCTTCGATCAGAGGCCAGCGTTCTCATTACCACATTTAGAACACTAAGGCTAGCGGAGATAAAGAGCAGGAGATGATGAAGGACTCCCTGTCCACCTTGTTACGTAACTTTCCAATATAACTGCTTACAATTTTATAGGAGGTTCGAGGGCAGTCAACTCTACCGTGGGACATATTACCTTCTCATTTTCTATCCAGTTGCTTAAGTGAGAACACAGAATGGAATTCCTCATGTTTTTGGAAATTTGAATGTGGCTGATTTTAACAATTTTTAGTCTATTATATAAGATTAAACAATCTAGTCTTAAATTACCAGCTGTTTGTAACTTGTTCTGTAAAATTTCTACAGTCTAATACATAGACCTGATAGGCCTACTAAATCTCCCGTGCCCAGTGCATGTTTCCTGCTACAGAAATCCTACCCTGATGGTCTTCCTACAGGCTTCATTTTGGCATTGATATAAAAAGCACCAATTGTTATGTGTTTTCACATCATTTTAATGCTGTTGTCCCATTGGCTATAGTGATGCCACTGAACTTGCCATTGTGTTCCAGAACAGAACTATCAATACTTTATGAAAGAGCTGTCAGTGAGTTGACAATATAAGCACTAGTTCCCTTCCTTCAGTTTACTCCCCATATCTGTAGAAGTCTGTAGTTTTTTACAGAATAATCAGTAATGGGTGTAAGTCATGGGTTTACAAATTTAAATGATGGGTTTTAATAGGACTCAACACAGCATATCATCAGATGACCTACACACGGTTTGTAATCAGTAAATGTTGTTCTCTGACCAATTAGTGTTGTTACTTCAAGCCTCAAGAATTACTTCCGTTATCTAAAATGATGAGACCTTTTATATCCTGTCATTACAAAAGAAAAAAAAAAGATAGAGTCTAGACTGTGGTGCCTGCCACATCTCTCATCTGCCTTCCACCCTCCCTCCCCCGCTTCCTTCAGGAGAGATAGAGTCGATAGTATCATAGTTTTTCAGTTTTCTGAAATGCCTCTCCAATCATGGCCCTCTGATACATGCTGGACACACTGTCCATCTTCATCATACCCTGCTGTCTCTCAATCTCATCTCCTTATCCTCTGAACCTGGTTTTCCTTGCAGTGATCTCTCTCTTTTTTTTTTTTAATTTAAATTTAAGATTTTAAAATATATATATATATTTATTTATTTTGAGAAACAGAGAGAGAGAGAGAGAGAGAGAGAGCACACATATGCAAGCAGAAGAGGGCCAGAGAGAGAATCTCAAGCAGGCTCCATGCTGTCAGTGTAGAGCCCAATGGAGGGTTTGAACTCTCAAATTGTGACATCACATCCTGAGCCAAAATCATGAGTTGGACACTCAATCAACTGAGCCACCCAGGTGCCCCATCGCCAGCCCTCTTGCATGGAAATCTTCTGGGGTACTTGCTAAGAATATCCGGGTCTGGGCCTAGCCCAGATCTTCTGACTAGGATCCTGACGGAGATGCAGAGACTCTGCATTTTAATTTTTTTAAATGTTTTCTTTATTAGTGAGAGAGAGAGACGCAGTGTGAGCAGGGGAGGGTCAGAGAGAAAGAACACACAAAATCCAAAACAGGCTCCAGGCTCTGAGCTAACTGTCCGCACAGAGCCCAACGCGGGGCTCAAACCCATGAACCCTGAGATCATGACCTGAGCCAAAGTCGGACACTCAACCGACTGAGCCACCCAGGTGCCCCAAGACTCTGCATTTTAAACACGCACCTCCAGTGACTTGTGTTGTACACCCAAGTTTGGGACCTGCTCCCTAGCATGTGGATGACTGCTTTGTGAAGTCTGCCCTGTGTTCCTTTGACACGATCCCCTCTATCCCTCATCACAGCCTTTCCGGCAATGGAGGCCACACATTCTCTAGATGACTGTGAAAGCGTTCTTACCCCTGACATCTCCATTCAACTGTAGTCACAGATTCACAACAGCTCCTTGCCTACCCAGGGCTCTTCTCCATACCCCCTGCACACTCCATCTTCACCCCCACAGTGGGAGCCCCCGGTCTCTCCACCTTCCCCTAGCTCCTCCCCAACTCCCCTCAAACTGTAATTAAAGAAGAGGAGTTTTAATTTTTTTTAATGTTTATTCATTTTTGAGAGAGAGGTAGAGAAAAAGAGCAAGATACAGAATCTGAAGCAGATTCCAGGCTCTGAGCTGTCAGCACAGAGTCCAATGTGGGGCTGAACCCACAAACCAGGAGATCATGACCTGAGCCAAAGTCAGAGGCTTAACTGACTGAGCCACCCAGGTGCCTCTAGAAAACAGAAACAATTTGGCTCCCTTGTGGGGGTTGAGGTAGGAGTGGGAGAGATGGTAAATTATTAGTCTTAAAAGTTTGGCTTATTTGATTTTTCACCAGTGACTTTAAGTCTCACTCTGCTCTTTAGACAGAATGGTACAACTTCCGGATGGAGAAGAAATAGTGCTTTTACAATAAGAAACCTTGTCATTGGGCTAATGTTTCTTTGCGGAAAATAATTTGGAAAATAGGGAGAAAGTTACTTAACATCTAACCCAGACAAGCTCTTCATACTCAGAGTTGATGTAAAAGAACTAAAAGACCTCCTGCAACATGTTAGAATAGATTTCCTGATAACTTAATATCAAGGGAATAATGCAATTGATATATAATATAATTAGATTTCCTTGTTATATATGGACTGACCCAGTTCAAATGCATAATCTCATTCACTCTCCCTCTGTCTTCCCTAAGAACTGGGTCAGTGCATGTGCATCAGCCCTTAGGTGCTCTGCCTCACAGCATAATTATTGGATACACATAACCATAGCATATGACTCTTGATTGGAAATAACTCATGGTAGTTGGAAAACCATGGGGCATTGGGCTCAGACAAACCAGTATTGAAATCCAGCATTAAATATTAACAGAAAAGCCAACATATCAAGGTCTCCCCACTCAGGCTTCCCCTGGTCATGCTCTAAGAAGTGGGTCTTAGTCATCACAGCACTATCCAAGGGGTGTCCCAGGGGAAAAAAGAAAAACATATGACACAGTTAAATGCACTAGCAAAAATCCTGGGCTTTATTTAGAACAAGATTGCTTCCTGTTCATGGTTGGATCTTTGAGGGTTTGTGTGTGTGTCTGTGTGTGTTTGTTTATTTGTTGCAGCTAAGCACATTCAGTGAAAATCAGAATTAGTGATATGGGATGAAGCCCAATGTATGAGCCAGGTTACCAGCATCACGATGGATGGGGGTTAGTTAATCAAGTTGGGATGTTCTCAGGTACCATCAGTGGCAAAAGAGAATTTGGAAGAAAGGAGAGAAATTAGTGTAGGAGCTTTCTAGACAATGTAATGAGTTTTACTGTTCTTTCTTGAAACCAGTTATGTTCTTAAGCCTTATTAGCAAGATAGGAATTAGAACCTTTGTTCCTATTTGGTGAGGGGGAAGAAAAGAAAAAAAGACTAATAAATTGGCAGCTTAACATATTTATCATGTGTCAGCTTTTGCTTACTGTTAAAAGACACTAATAAATAAAGAGTTACTTTGAAATGGTGTTGCACAGGAAGGACATTAGAAATTGGAATGCCCAACTCAACAGTAAACAGGCACAAAGGAACAAAGGAAATGTCTTGTAAAGATCACGACTGCTCCACATTACTTGTAACCGCAGATGCTTTCAGAACAACCCATTGTCCATCAGTAGGGGACTGGTTAAGTGAATGCTGGTTCATCCCCTCAAGGAGTCCATGTAGTTGTGAAAAAAAAGAGTGGAGATGAGCTATACACACTGACACGAGTGATCTCTACTGTGTGTGTACTTATATGAGGAAAAAACAGAAACCAAGATGCAGAACAGTGTACTTCTGAACAGTGTACAGAAAACAAAAACCAAGTACAGGAATTTCTTGTGCAAGAAAGGGAAGGCCATGGCTATGTGTACACAGTTGCTTGTATTTTCGAGGAGAACAATACAGGAGAAAGGTAAATTAAAAACTACAAAAAATGTGTAGGGGAGGGAGGGGTCAGGGTACAGGACACCGGGAGGAAGCAAGACCTACCTGAGCACACTTTGATATGAGGTTTGCCTTAGGAATCATGTAGTCTTTTTTTTTTAATGTTTATTATTTTTGAGAGAGAGAACACATAAGAGTGAGCAGGGGAAGGGCAGAGAGAGGGAGGCAGAGGATCCAAAGCAGGCTCTGCACTGACAACAGTGATCCTCATGTGGAGTTCATTTTATCTCCAGTTGCCAACTTTGTGTCCTCAGAGGAACTGAAATCTGCCCTCTGAGGCTCCAAATAACCTGGGCTCTGGTGCTCTCCCTCTTGCTGCCTCCACAGCCTTCCATCTCTCCCCTTTGCAGAACCTCGGATTCTTCATCTCTAAAATAGGACTGAGAATGATCATATGTGCCCTGTTTGCCCTTCAAAACCATGAGGAATGATTGCTGCTGGCTTTTAAGATGCCTTAAGCCTTATTAAGACCATGTGAATTTTTTTCAGTGTTTCCCTACAATTATCACATTTTTTAATTTTTTTTTTTTTTTTTTTTTTTTTTTAGTTTATATTTTTTTTTTTTAGAGAAAGAGCACAAACAGGGGAGGGGCAGAGAGAGGGAGAAAGAGGATCCCAAGCAGGCTTCACACCATCAGCACAGAGCCTGATGTGGGGCTCGAATTCAGGAACCTTGAGATCATGAGCTGAGATCAAGAGTCAGACACTTAACTGACTGAGCCACCCAGGCAAGCCAATTATCACATTCTTAAATAGGCACATTTCTGAAAGTCCACTGGAGACTGGAATTCTTTCAGCTATACCTGGAGACATGAGCACTGCCAGTTCATTCCCATGGGTTGGATGGGGAAGTAAACTACTTTGTCTCTTTCTTTCAGCCATGGAATTCCATGAACACTTGCACAGCATCGGCACCAAGGAAGGTTTGAAGGAACGAAAACTACAAAAAGCAGTGGAGAGCTTTACCTGGAATATCACCATCTTAAAGGTATGTGGCCAAGCTGCGATTCTGCAGTCTTTCTCAGCATGTTTCTTCCTTTTAGTATAACATATCCTACATTGTGCGTTATCAGCCACTGAGGCGATAGCACGGTCACAGCAGTCCAGGGAGAACTCGGCCCTCGGGAGAGCTTGCAGGCCTGACAGCTGGCTGGCGCCTCTTGGAGAGAGAACATGGGGCTGTCATGGCCGGCACATAGTGGATTCTGATAGGAAGGGAAAGGACCTTGAGTTCTGTCCTTGAAGCATGGTCAAGTTTATACATGTCAGTTGCTATATGTGAAATAGAAAATATGATTACAGAGGAATGATTGGGAATTTAGATTCTAATTACTCAAATCCCATTTAATACTTTCAGGTATAATCGTGGCCTTAATATTAATATGATCCCAGGACAAAAATAGGAAAGAATTGCGTAGGGCATAAATAAAAGAAATCTGTAAAAGAATTGCCCTTTGACATTTTCCTTCGAGGAAAATCTGTTTTCCTCCTTCCCTCTTTCCTTCCTAACTCAGCATGACCATTTAAAATTTTTTAATTATTTTTTTATTATAAAAGTAGTACATTATCATTGTTGAAACTATCAATATAGAAATAAGGCAAGACAAACATAGCCCCACCAATCAGCGGCAGTTGCTGCTGGCCTTTTTGCTGTGCGTTCTCTCTGCCTTTTCTCTGTGCTGTGCATAGTAGGACATCAGTTTTTAAAATCATACCATGTATGTACCTTGAAACCTTTTTGAGTTTTGTCTCAGAGGTTTTTACTTTTCTGCTCCTCCGTGTTTGGGAACTTGAATAACCATAACAGAGACACAGTATTTCACTCTGGATCTTGGATAGCTAAATGTAAAATTATTATCCGGTATTCACCCTTCGAACTTTGTGCTCCCTTGAAGCCAACACCGTAAAGACATTATCACAACTGCCCCTTTTAATTTCCTTGTTTTCCCTCAACTTAAAAGATCCATTCCTGCAGCTGACAACAGTTTTCTGATTTAATAAAAAGTCACCCTTGCAAGCTGGCCAACTTGCATTTTCTCACGTTAAACCTCTACTCATTTTTATAATTAAAATCATTTTCTTGACTTCTTAAAATACTTCCACCCTTCACATGTGCTTTTTTTTGGTAATCTCTCAATCTTCTGCTTAGAAGTTAATTTCAATAGTTTGCATTTAAGGAAAAAGCAGATAGAAGAATTTACAAAGAAAAGGAATTTGGCTTTATAACTTGTTGACTGACTCACTCCCACCCAGAGGTATGGGTACTCTACAGATTTCCTATAAATCTCAAGGGAAAGGTAACACAGTCGTATAAGCCCTGTGAGAGAGCAAATGCTCATTTTCTTTTACTTTGTTATACAGTCCTAGCGACCAAACTGCCACCTGTCAGCTGTCTTCGCTACGCGTTGGTGGTCTAGCAACCAGCGGCCTGGGTACCACCTGGGAGCCTGCTCAAAATGCAGACTCCCAGGCCCCACTCCAGATCTCCTGAACGCACATGTACAGATCTGCATTTTCACAAGATCCCAGGGGGCTCCCATGCGCATGCAAGTCTGAGATGCTCTTGGCTAAGAGCCATGGAAAATGGGAGCCAGGAGCACATATTAATGAAAAACAGCCGACATAAAGCAATACACCAGATTTTCAAAATAAGTAATTGAACCAAATAGCTACACTGAGGAAACCTATTTTCTTTTGAATTACGTCCAGGAGAGAGAATTAACACCTCAGACCTATGTTCATATGGGAACTAATGTGTAGGACAAGGTAATAGATCTTTTAAAAATTTCCGGCACATTTGTCCTAGATGGTAGAACCTGGGCACAGAATGGGGAAGAACTGGAGAGATCTGTGTGTCATTTCCATATAACGGAAGGGCTTTTTCCATCTGTGGGTATTTCACAAGTTTTAACCTTGTTTATGAGAATCAGTCCCCCTTTGGACTTGAGTTTGGGTCTGAGTTGAGCTACCAGCCTTTTGCTGACAGGAGGGAATCGGATCCTTTGGATTCCTCTGACCACCTGTTTTTTGTGCTGAGCTTGATGAGGTGGCAGCCCTCCAGGGCTAAGTGCAGTGGGCCAGAGGCAGCAGCGCCCTCATGTTGGGCACAGAGGCTGGGGGAAGGTTTCTGATGGTACTGGATATGGAGAAAAAGTGAGAAAGAGGACAGGAAGACATGCTGAAGGAGCCTTGCGGCTGTGAGGCCTGAAGGAATTTCCTCAGGTGCTTAAAAACGTGGTCTCTCAAGCTCAACCTTGGAATCTGGATCAGAATCTCTAGAGGTAGCATGCAGGAATCTGCTTGTTGAACAGGTTCCATGGGGGGGGATCCTGAGGTGCCCTAAAACCATGGAATACCTCTGCTCTGGAGCAAAATCAAAAATATCTTCTCCCACTAATTTGCACTTGATCTTAGCCAAAAGGCCAAGAAGCGATTTTCTCCCACTAATTTGAACAAGAAAGTAGACAGGGTACCAATCATCCTGGGACATAGAACTTCCATGTGAAAATCAGGGCAAACCAAGAACGATTGGTCACCCTAAGAGGAAGCCTCCTGCCATAAATTCCTTTCATCTAAGGACATTCATCCCAGTTCTTAGGGATGTTTTGCCTCCTTTGTTTAGTTTTTCAATTTTTTTTTTTAATGTTTTATTTATTTCTAGGAGGGAGAGAGACAGCGTGAGCAGGGGAGGGTCAGAGAGAGAGGGAGTCACAGACTGAAACAGGCTCCAGGCTCTGAGCTGGCAGTCAGCACAGAGCCCGACGTGGGGCTCGAACCCACGAACCGCGAGATCATGACCTAAGCGAAAGTCGGACGCTTAACCGACTAAGCCACCCAGGCGCCCCTAGTTTTTCAGTTTTAAGAATTGCTTTAGAATACAGAAATAAACAAAGAAGAAATATCAGCTGTGGTCACCACACCCAGAAAGATCTACTGTTGATACCTTGGCATATTTACTTCCAACCATTTTTTTATTGTGAATAAAAAAAATCATTCGTTTTTCTAAATATGTCTTCATCATACAGAACTTTTTTTAATGTAAAAAAGATAAAAGTTTTAAAATGACTTCAAACCCTCCAGGAAATAACTATTATTAAATGTAGGTGACCTTATTTTACCCACCATTTTATATGCATACGGATGGATGGAGATATATTTTATTGATTCTGAGTCATCCTTCTTTTTTCTATTTTTGACATCAAAAATCTTTGAAATTGGTATGTATCTTCTGGTCCATGGCATCGCACATTGTATCCTAGTTAAACTGGCAGTGATTTTCTTTCTTACTGGTACATCTGACAAGAGCTACTGTCTAAGATATTGTGAAAGAACGTATGCCGGTAGATAGACGCCTACTGTAACTGCTCTTTTTAAAAATTTTTAAAATGTGCCATTTCACTTTTCTTTATTTAACAGAAGAAAAATAAACCATAAAGAAGCTAAATGAACTACTAACAGTTTTTACTGTGAGAGGCATTTATTTCCTATGAGATATCTCTGAGGTTGAGAAAAAAGATTATGAAAAAAAATAGGAGTCATTTTGCTTTTTTTTTTTTTTTTCTTTTAAGCTACACATTTCAATTATAAGGCCGGTTGGTCAACCTTCTGCTATGAAAGAGGAGAGTCTCTACCCACTAATATTCCGGGGTGGGGGCTTAGGCATATTGTAATTTTTCCATTTTCCAGTTTTAAATATTCCCATCTGGCCCCAAGATGATGACTCCCATGTTGTTTGGTATAAGTTCAATATTTAAATTAGCTCATGGTCACCACTATCCATCGCCTGAGGAAAGGGCTGTGAGGAGATAAATCTTAGCTGGGGTCATTGCCAGTCTTTGGATACTTGGACCCAGCTTTCTCAGAGTTTGTCAATGTCCTGTTCTAGGGTTTCTGCTGCATAACTGGGAGGAGGCGTGATCCGTTTCCACAGGTTTCTGACTGCTGCTTTAATTCAGGAGCCCTCCCTCAAGACCTCACTTCTCTTAGATAGTCAGCATCCTTCCCTCTTCTTGGTCAGTATCGAGGTACAGTTTACGTAAGATAAGGTCGACCCATTTTAACTGTACAACTCGACGAATTTTGATATATGCATATTGTCATGCAACCCCACCACAGGGGTGATAGAGCATTTCTTTCACCCCCAAAATTCCCTCGTGCCCCTCTGCAACCCCCCCCACCAGCTTGCCGACCACTGAGCTGACTTCTGTGTATAGTTTTGCCTGCTCCAGATTGTTATATAAATGGGAGTTATCTAGTATGTAGTCTTTATGCCTGGCGTCTCTCATGTGGCATAATGCTTTTGGTACTCATCCAAAGTGAGATGTTTCAGTAGTCCATTCCTTTTTATTGATGAGTAGTATTCTGTTTTATGGGTGTGTTACTCTTTGTTTATACGTTCACTAGTTCATGGACATTCGGGTTGTTTCTAGTTTCTAGCTGTTGTGAATAAAGCTGTAGGGAACATTCATATGCAGATCTTTATGTGGACATATTCTTATTTTCTTGGATAAACACCTATGAGCGCAGTTACTGGGTCATGTGGTAAGTGCATGTCAGACTTTATAAGAAATTGCCAAGCTACTTCCTAAACTGTTCCATTTAGCATCCCCCCGACAGTGTAATGAGGGTTCCAGTTACTCCACATCCATGTCAACATTTGCTGTTGTCAGTTTAGCCAGAATAGTAAATGCAGAGAGGTTGGCCTTCTTTTTGTTTATATTTCTCTCTCTCTCTCTCTCTCTCTCTTTTTTTTTTTTTAAGCCTTTAAAAAAACTGTGATGGGCCTTAGTCTGATTTTCTTCATGTTTCTTCTGCTTTGGGTTTGTTGAGATTCTTCTCTATGTGGATTTATAGTTTCCATCAAATTTGGAAAATTTTTTAGTCCTTTTTTTCTTTAAATCTTTTTTCAGTCTTACCCTTTCTGTCTTCCTTCTTTAACTCTCAAGTATACATATATACTGCTTGATATTTTCCCCAAACTGACAGATCCACTATTCATTTCTTTTTAGGTCTTTCGTATTTTTAATTTTTTTTTAATGGTTTCTATTATTTCTACAGCTTCAGGCAGTATTGCTGTATCTTCTACACTGTCCACTCTGCCATTAACGCCATCCAGCTTCCCACTTCTCTCCTCTGGGTGCTCCTCAAATCCTCCGTCATCCCGAACCAGTTATGGGCAGTAGCTGTTTAAGAGCCCCCACCGCTCCGCCCCTCACACCCCAGCCGCTTCACCTCTGAAACCCCTCCACAAAGGGAGCCGGACCCCCGTTTGTATGTCTTCCCTCAGGGCTCACTGTTTGCACCGTCAGAACATCATTGTTCAATATATCGTGTCCAGGTTTCTGTGTGTGTGTGTTAGCCCTGTTCCTCACTTGTCCCAGGCCACCGCTTTCTTCTCACCCTCTGCCCCATCCTCTTTTCTGCTGCCTCAAGCAGAAGTCAAAGGACATTCAGTTTGTGCCTTTCCGGTTTGATTGGCCTCTTAAATTTTTCAGGACTTTTATGAATTGCCACTGTAAATTCTGTGAATTCCAGAAGTTTATTAAATTATGTCATACCCCTTGGTTTGCTGCGTGTGTGTGTGTGTGTGTGTGTGTGTGTGTGTGTGTGTTTGCCAGTTTTATTCTTTTTTGCTCATTTCACCAGAAATGTGGGAAGGATATCCTGTTAACATTTTCCACCCACCAGCTTCATCAAAAGGTTTCTCTCCCTTTATTTTTCATTTGCTAAAACACTCACTGTACTGGTGATAATTTTTATTGTTTCTCTTTATTACCATTCCTGAGATGGTGGAATCTCAAGGTAGAGGAGCCCTGTTTTGGTTGTAAGAGGCAGAACTCCCGCAGGTTAGCTCACAGAGGAGGGGCGAGAGGCGCTGGCCCGTGGGAGGACCGTGAAGGGACAGGGAGCTCTGAGACCAAAAGCAGTGCACCAGCCTCACAGGAGTAAAGGGCGGTCAGGAAGCCCAGCAGCTCTTGGGGCAGCTCTTCCCCAGGGGCCGGCGGTCATCTACTCTGCCCTCCTGCTCCCTTGTAGTGTCTGCTGCCCTGTGACTTGGTATTGTCTTGGTTTGGCCCTGATTGAACCTTAGAAGGTTTTATTCCACTTCCTCAATCTGTTTGTATTTCCTAGTTCAAATCCAAGGAGAGGAAATCTGATCAGCTGAGGCTACCCTTTCCTTTCACATCCAGACCTGTGATCCTAAAGGTATAAGCCTCCTCTTGTATTAAGTTCTGCTTGGAGCAGGTTCTCTATCTGCTTCAATCCACTGTGCCCAGGAAGCACAAAATATGGCCACCTTGACTGACTATTTCAGCTCTCCATTGCTGTAGAACAGATCATGACAAAACTAGTGGCTTAAAACAACTTCTTATTTGATATGATTCTGTGGGCTAGCTGCACTCAGCTGGGTGGTTTTTCTGTTTCCCGTGGAGTTGACCAGGATCACTTATGAGGCTTGGTTCAGCTGGGAAGTCCACTGGGCCTGGAATATCCAAGAAGTCTCCACTCATGTGACTGGCATGTCACCAGGGCTGGCTAGAATGACTAGGTCCCTCTCTTCTATCCTTCTCCCTTTCTCCACATGGCCGATCCTCATTCAGTAGTCCAGCCAAGCTTCCTTATATTGCTATGAGAGTCCAAGAAAATGAAAGGAGAAGCCGCCAGGCTTCTTAAGACCACTTCCTCCATGTTTATTGATGAAAGCAAATCAATGCCAGCCCTGATTCAAGGGAGGGGGAAGTGGACCCCACCAACTAGTGGATGGAGTAGCCTGGACAGAGATGGAAAGGATTATGGCTGCTGCCTTTGCAGATAGTCTACCGCAGTGGCAGAACCTGCCCATGAAGCATTTTCCCTCAGAATGGTGTAGGATACACTGTGAGGCTTGGCCACACGACACCGTAACATCGTCCTACCCACCTTCCTGCTGCTTCCCCCAGACTGCCACCCTACTCCTCTGTCATGCAGTTTTACTTATGTTCTGTCATAGTCTATGGAAGTTGATATCTCTCTAACTTCATGTCTACCCCCTGGTTACAGTAATACCCTCAAAGCAGCACAGAATTATTTCTATTCCCTCTCCTTCAGCTTCCCTGTGTACCTTTGAGAACTATCGTTACCTTCTTTTAGACCTCCCTGGTTCAGGTCAGACATGCTCATCCTATGCAGATTCTAGGGTGAGATGGCGTCTGATT
Source organism: Hyaena hyaena (assembly GCF_003009895.1). Classification (NCBI taxonomy): domain Eukaryota; kingdom Metazoa; phylum Chordata; class Mammalia; order Carnivora; family Hyaenidae; genus Hyaena; species Hyaena hyaena. The sequence goes on from NW_024081006.1 coordinate 890,065, forward strand.
CCCTCCCCACTGGGTCCCTAGGCCTCTTGGTGGCTCTGGTTTGCCAGAATTATCCCCATACTTTGGATGTGCGCAGCACTGACAGCCCCAGGGTAGGACTCGTCAGTATGATTTTCTTCATCGTCCAAACATTATCTTACTGTCAATACGGCCAAAATTATGCTGGATTTTCTAGCGCCTGTGTCATATCATAGACTCAAATAAAGCTCATTACAACCCCAAGATGTTTTCCAGAAGAACTGCTGCCAAGCCAGCTCTTCCTGTTCTGCACCACTCCCACCCCTCAGAACTAAGACTACAAGCTAAACCCTGACAGTCATTAGAGATTTGTTCTCTTCAGGAGCATAAGACTTCTGCCAAAAATAAATAGTTAAGCCAGACGGTCTTTGCACCTGGTGAGACATTAATCTTGGTTTTGTTTTTACCTGAGGTATAGTGCTTACCTTGAAGACCTGAAGACTAACATTTGTTTCTTTTCCGAAAATTGCTGTGATGGTCTGTGTGCCACTCCTTTTCTTTATTGATGTTAATACCCTTTAGTTATTTTATGTGCTATAGGTGATGTGTCATGTTGCCTGTTTTCCTGAAAATCTGTAATTGGCTGGAAACCATCCTTCTCTTTAGCATGTGAAGACTCTTAAGAATGGCTCAGAAAACCCAACTACAGTAGCATGCGTCACTGGGCAGGCTGTGCTTTCTGATCCATTTAAAACACAATACAACCTCAGACACTAGATCCCACTAATCTGGAATTTGTGATCACTCAGCTAACCTTTAATTATGCAAAAGATGTGCTTAAAAAATTAGCAGTGCGAGGGGAGCGCTTGTGCATGCTGTTTTAACTAGTGCTTTCAGAAGCTTCCATGTTCATGGTCCTGCTCAGCCCTAGCATCCCCTTGCTCTCTACTTCCTCTCCACACGTTGGGCACACTTCCCTCTCCTCCCCACCCCTCACCGGCCCTGGTCCCTTTGCCTAGAGCCCTCTCTTGACCTCCTGTCATTTGCGCTTAGGTCCTGTCTCCCTTCTACTGTGTGGACCCTCCAGTGGCAACTCCTGAAGCCCTCACCCTACCTGTGCCACGTGAGCCACCAGCTCTGTGTCGGGGGAGTCAGTCTCCCACTGCAGGGGGTCAGTGCTCACTGCCATTGTGATATTTAGTTTTTCCCATGGCCGTTCCCACTATCAGGGGGAGATGTAGCCACAGCTGGAACTCAGAAAGCTCTGTAGTATAGAAATCACGCTACTAAGCCATGGTTAGGCCCCAAAGGCATCATTGGTTGGAGTCATGGAGTCACATATAGAAAGCAGCGTCCTCCACAGCCCCCTGGCCTCTACTGAAATCCTTTCTTGCCTGTGTGCCAAGGCCCAGCTCAGACCCCCACACTTTCCCCACTGTGCTGCCGAGGAGCTCCTGGGAGCCCCGTGTCCTCCATCTTTGTTGAAAGAAACGTAAAATAGTTTCTGACACCCATTCTGAATTTAAACTGCATCTTATATTTAAAAATTTAAATTAAAGTGGCACAACCTTTGTAAAGTTGAGGAACAGATGTAAATGTGATTAAACAGCCAAAATATTGGCAAAGGGTAAGGGATCGCGGTGCATGGACAGTCTCTAGATCAACCTGCTTTGCTTGCATAATCAGGACACTGCTTCAGACAATTGAAATGTCTCTCTGGAGTAAGGGGAAAGCTAAGGGTTAGGATCCATGTTCCCAGAACAGCTCTTCACACTCTCGGAGCAACTTATCCACCTGGCCAGCACCCGTGAACCCTTTGGGATGGAGTGAGGAGCGGGAAGGAGGTCTTCCTGCTGAGGAGAGAGGGGTTTATTTGCAAGTCACGTTCCACTCCCTTCAAACATGTGAATGAGCTCGGGGGAAGCCAATAGGACAGAACAAAATCATGGGACATCTAACGTGAATTTGTTGTGCCGCAGAAAAGCACGTGCTGCTATGCTCCGTTGCTCCAGCTTCAAGTGACTGATGACCAGGGGACCTTTGTTCAAGTGTAAGGCTTACTGAGACAGCAGGAGGAGGAAGGCCTTCCTTAACCCTGATGGATGTGCTATAGCCTTCACCAGCCACGCGGGCCTCTCAGAGGCAGCGGTCAGAGCACAGTGAGGCGGCTTAGCACCCAGGCCAGGACCGCACAACCACACCATTGTGTGTGGTGAGTCCCTCCCCATTCAACACATAGAGATGGAAATCTGTGTCTCTGTTCCTGTGTGTAAGCACAGGAAGAAGGAATTGTCTGCACCATTGCTGATGTACTGGGGACATTAGAAACGTGGAGGACATTACACTTTGCCTGCTTTAAAGTGTCACATGTCACATGTGGGACTCAACTGTATAGTTTGGGCCCTGCGGTTTAGTTAATCCAAAAAGAAAACAGAACACACCGAGAGGAATTTATGTGTGTTTATGTGTAATTTGCTGTGCAGACTCTGCCTTGCGCAAGACCCTTCATCTCTCTACTGTTTTCTTGTCTACAAAATTGGGGCTAGTAATAGTACCTCTCACAGAGCTGAGATTATCATGAGATAATCTTTGCGAAGGGCTTAATACAGTGCCTGGCATACATCAGTCACTCCGTTCCCAAGAAATGTTTCCTGATCATGAGCTTGTGTTAGGGTTTTGCAACTTAGATTATCTGGTGTGGGTCCAGAAGAATCCTAGGTCCCTTGCCGTCTTCTCAGAGTGATCTGAGGGAGAGGACAGGAAGCCTCTGGCAGCCTTCCTGAGTGACGGGAAAGATAAGGACACGTGCATGGCAAATTGCTGAGTAAGGGGACATGTGGGCTGGTGCTGGGCTCCCGCAGGTGGGCAGTGTGTTTTCCTGCTAGGCCTTGGCGCTCTTGGGTGTCTGCCCCCCATCTTTATCCCAGAGTTAGCTTCATGTCTGGAGGAGCAGAAGGTGTCAGTGGAGGCACCTAGAAGCTGCTGTGTTCCTGAGTGGAAAGAAGCAGGAAGGAGGCAGCCTAATCCATGCCATCCAAGCAAACCTTCTTGGGCTGGGGCTTTTAGCCCCAGCACAACCCGGAAGTCAGTGTGGGCCCCAGATATGCTGAGGTCAAACCAGACACTGATAGCTTACGTTCTTACTTGCATTAAATTTAAAAAGTTTTGGGGCAGCTGAGTGGCCCAGTCAGTTAAGCATCTGACTCTTGGTTTCAGCTCAGATCATGATCTCACAGTTTGTGAGCTTAAGCCCCTCATTGGGCTCTGTGCTGACAGCCCAGAGCCTGTTTGGGATTCTCTCTCTCTCTCTCTCTCTCTCTCTCTCTCTCTCTCTCTCTTTCTGCTGCTCCCCTGCTCTCTCTCTTTCTCTCGCTCTCTCTCTCTCTCTCTCAGAATAATAAATAAACTTTAAAAAAAAGTTTTTGACTACCCCTCTGCCTCCTTCAGACTCTCAAAATGGTATGGGTGTTCTCTTTTTTCTCTTCTGTCCACCTGCTTGTAATTTGGAAGAAACATGTCTGCTGGCTTCCAGGGAATGGCAGGTGGCCATCTTTGCCCCTTCTGGCTCTCAGCCACATGGCCATTTTACAGACTGGTGGTCTGGGGAGTCTTTGTGGCCACCCTGGTTCACTCTCCTCAGAAGGAGGACAACTCTGTTCTTCTCTGATAGACAGTTGGATTAAAAACCTTTGAAAAAGAATAACGGAAGTGTACAATCCCTATAGTTTTAACTCTAGGTCTAAATAAAAGCAGTGAATTGTGGTTGTTAATTTTAGATTCGAAACTATGTTAGGCTAACAGATGTGCCTAGAAGTATTTTTAACATATTAAAAGCTGGGGCATCTTTGATGGTCAGACAGAAAGTTGGGTGATTGGCCGAGTATTGAGTGTGGCTGGGGCACTGGCTCTGGTGTCTGGGATCTGCTGTCATTCGTTTCCCGGCTGCTCCAGCCTCTGACCTCCTCTCAGGCAGCCACCAGCAGGGCCAGAAGGAGCGCAGTGGCTGCCCGCTCTCCGCATGAGCCACTGGGATTCAGCCCTGCCCTTAGCTATGTCTTCTAAAGATTATGTTCTGAGTCTGAGTAGGAACCTTAAATATTTTGACCTAAGGTTGTTATAACTCCTTCAACATGAGAACCAAATAGAATAACTTACAAAATTCAAAACAGAATGTGTGAAACCAAATAGGGTTTGAGTTTCTCAACTGGGAACATTGCAAAGCCAGTTTCGTAGGAGTCTTCAAACCCAGATACCCTGTGTCAGTGGGCGGCAGTGTTTTAAATAGCCTTTGCTCTTTTGAAGCAATGAGATGTGAACGATGCTATAGCAAACAGCACCATCACCTCTTTCAGAATTGTTCTATGCTCCCACTGGATGCCACAATCCAGAGACATGTCAGACGTGCAGTTTTGGGCGCACAGAACAAAATACAAGAAATCTGGGTAAAACTCAGCAGCTCGCCAGCTCTGGGGGCCCTTTGTGTCTCTCCTGGCTGGCTGCAGAAAGCCTGGTCCGTTCAAGATGTGGTAATGACCTGTCTAAACATGGGAGCCAAGATTCAACCAGATAAAAAAATTCTGTTATTACCACATGAATTATCCTACACAATCTGGGGATTTTGTATTTAAATGCTCCATCATCCTGTGGCAGATCTATATATGCTGACATGGAAAGATGGAGAAGACATGACTTTTGGTGAAAAAAAGAAAACTGAAGAATCACAGAGTTTGCTTGATTTCATTTCTGTAAAAATAAAATACCTATTCATAATATATAAATGCAGAGAGAAAGGTGAAACACTTGATTGGGAGGCAACTGTGAAGATTAAAGAGGAGACTTTAGCATCTTAGTCTAATTATACTCTTTCAACACGTTTCTGGAGCCTGTGTGGTATGCCTGGTGCTATTGTAGGCTTGGAGGGGGAGGGTTCACCAGTGGACTGAAGACGTAAAAGCCCTGCTTCTCATGGAGCTCACATTTAATGAGAGAGACAGATAGTAAACAAAGCAACAGAGAATGTCATGTGGTAGTACATGTCATGGAAAAAGCAAGGCAGGGAAGGGGCAAGAGCTGGGAGCAAGAGGTGGCAGTTTTCATTTTGGAAAGGCTGTCAGGGAGTCAAGGCCTGAAGGAGATGAGAGAGCAAACTGTGTGTCTTTCTGGGCAAGAGCCTTCCCTGCATAGGGAATGTTGAGTGTACAACCTTGAGGCTGGGCCAGAGAGGACCTGCTGTGTCTGAGGAGCATTTAGGGGCCCAGCATCACAGTGGCTGACTGGTCAAGGTGGGGCGATGAAGGGGGTGACAGCTCAGGGGGTGTGGGAAAGGACGTTGACTCTCACTCTGCATTATACCAGGAGCCACAGGTTTGGGGAGGGTCGTGTTCTGACCGTGTTTGTTTCTCTCTGGCTGTCATGTTGACAAAGGAGAAGCATGATGGCTAGTTGTCATAAACTCAGAGAGAGGTGATAGTAGTTCAGGCCACAGTGGGAGCAATGGGGGTGGTAAGAAGTGCTGAGAATCTGTATATGTGTATATTTGTTGAAGACAGAGGTAATGGAGGCTGCTGACAAGTGGGATGAGGGATGTAAGAAAAGGAGAGGAGTCAAAGATGGTATTAGGGTTTTTGTTCTCAGTCACTGTGAGAACAGAGTTGTCATAACCTAAGAGGAGTTAGTTCTAGAGAGGCTTGTAGGAAGGATATTAGGAACTCAGTTTTGGGCATGTGGAGTCTAAGAGGGCATGCCAAGTAAGCATTTTGAGCATAGACCTACTAATTTTTATTAATAAAAATATTAGAGCAGAAATCAGTGAAATTGATATCAGGAAATTAATAGAGAAAATCAACAGAACTGAAAGCTGGCTCTTTGAAAAAATCTTTAAAATCAGTAAGTCTCTAGCCAGACTGACTAGGAAGGAAGGAAGAAAACAGAGCACACCAATCACTAACATCAGAACCAAAAGAAGGGACATCATTACAGATCCCATGGGTGTTAAAAGGACAGCAAAGGAATATAACGAATGACTCTATTCCCACAAATTTGATAACTTAGATGAAATGGACCAATTTCTTGAAAGGCACATTTTACCAAAACTCACACAAAAAGAAATAGAGAATTTGAATAGATTTATCTCTATTAAAGAAGTTGAATAAACAATAATGTTTTAAAATAGAAAGCACCAGCTCACTTGGGTTCACGGGTGAATTCTATCAAACATTTAAGGAGGAAATCGTACCAGTTTTTTTTTTACACTCTCTTCCAGAAAACAGAGGCAGAGGGAATACTTTCTAACATAATTGTACGTGGCCAGCATTTATCCTAATACCAAACTCTTACGCACATAGATGCAGAAATCCTCAAGAAAATATTTAAAAACTGAATCCAGCAATGTATGAAAAGAGTTGTACACTGTGTCCCAATGAAATTTACACCAGGTATGAGGGTTGGTGCAACAATCAAAAATCAATTAGTGTAATCCACACCATCAATAGGCTAGAGGGGAAAAAAATCACACGATCATCTCACTAGATGGAAAAAAAAAAAAAAAGCATCTGACAAAATCAAATGTCCATTCATGATAAAAACTCTCAGTAAGCTAGAAATACAGAAGAACTCCCTCAACTTGATAAAGAGCAAAACACCTTTAACTATCCTCATACTAATGGTGGGACCCCAAACCTTTCCCACTAAAATCTGGAACAAGGTAAAGATATCCCCTGACTCCACTATTTTTCATCCTTGTACTAGAAGTCCAAGCTAATTCAATAAGATAAGAAAGAGAAATGAAAGTTATCCATTGGGAAGGAAAAAATATAACTGTCTTTGTTCACAGATGACACGATCATCCTTGTAGAAATTCCAAAAGAATTGACAAAAAACTCCTGGAACTAAGAAACGATTATAGCAAGGTTGCAAGATACAAGGTTAGTGTATAGAAGTCGTCACTTTCCTAGATAACAGCAATGAACAAGGGTGATTTGGAGTTAAAAATATAATGCCACTTACATTAGCACCTCCAAAAATAAAATACTTAGGCATAAATCTAACAAAATATATACAAGATCTACATGAGGAATAAAACAAAACAGAATAAATATATCAAAGAAGAAATGAATAAATGGAGGGACATTTCCTGTTCATGTAAGAAGACTCCATATTTTTAAGATGTCATTTCTTTCTAAATTGAGCTATTGATTCAACACAACCCCAATCAAAATCCCATCAAGTCATTTTGTAGATATTGACAAACTGATTCTAAAGTTTATGTGGCGATACAAAGCACCCAGAACAGCCAACAGAGTATTGAAGGAGAACAAAGTCAGAGGAGTGACACTACCTGACTTTGAGATTTACTCTAAAGCTATAGTAATTGGGGCACCTGGGTGGCTCAGTCAGTTAAGCATCTAACTCTTGATTATGCCTTAGGTCACAGTCTCATGGTTCATGAGTTGGAGCCCTGAATCAGCCTCTGCATTGACAGTGCAGAGCCTTCTTGGAATTCTCTCTTTCTCTCTCTGTCTCTCTCTCTTCCCCTCCCCAACTTCCTCTGTCTCAAATAAATAAACTGAAAAAAAAAATAAAGCTATGGTAATCAGTGTGATATTGGTAAAAGAACAAAGAGATCAGTGGAACAGAATAGAGAGCCCAGAAATAGACCCACATAAATTTTAGCTGATTTTTGACTGAGGGGCCAAGGCAATACAATGGAGCAAAGATACTCATTTAAACAAATGGAGCTGGAACAACTGGACATCCATGTGCAAAGAGAAAACAATCTAGACACAGACTCTACACCCTGCACAAAAATTAACTTCAAACCAATTATAGGCCTAAATGGAAAATGGAAAACTATAAAACTTCTGGAAAATAGCATAAGAGAAAACTTAGATGACCTTGGGTACGGCAGTGACTTTTTAGGTGTAACACCAACAGCATAGTCATGAAAGAATTCATAAGCAGGACTTTCTTAAACTTAAAAACTTCTGCTCTCCAAAACACAAATCAAGAGAACAAGAAGACAAACCACAGACTTGGAGAAAATGTTTGTAAAAGACACACCCGATTAACAACTGTCACCTAGAGTATGCAAAGAACTTTGAAAACTCAACGAAAAAATGAACAATTAGAAACCGGACAAAAGATCTGAGTAGACACTTCCCTACAGCAGGCATGCAGGTGGCAGTAGGCATGCGAAACGCTGTTCAACACTGTATGTCATTAGAGAACTGCACATTAAAGCAGAAATGAGACACCAATGTAAACCTTTTAGAATGACCAAAATCTAAAGCACTAGCAGCACCAAATGCTGGTGAGCATGTGGGGACAGTAGGAGCTCTCACTCGCTGCTGGTGGGAATGAAAGCGGCTCAGCCACTGCAGAGGACAGGATGCAGTTTCTAAACTAAACATCCTCTTGCTATACGTGTGATACTTCACTCACACTCCTGTCAGTATCTACTAAAATGAATTGGAAGCTCATGTCCACACAAAATTCTGCACATGGATGTTTATAGAAGCTGTATTCATAATCCCCAAAAGTTGGTTTTAACTGAGATGTCCTTAAATAGGTGAGTCGATGAATAAGCTGTGGTACTTCCAGACAATGGAACATTACTCAGCACTAAAAACAAATTAGCTGGCAAACCATAAGAGACATGGAGGAAAGTTAATTGCATATTACTAAGTCAAAGAAGCCAATGTTAAAAGGCTACCTACTGTATAATTCCAACCATATAACATTCTGGAAAAGTTGAGTTAGTAAAAAGATCAGTGGTTGCCAGGGATTAGGGAGAAGGGAGGGATGAATAGGGAAGCCCAAGGGATTTTTAGGGCAGTGTGACTATTCTGCGTAATGGCGGGTACATGTCATTCTACACTTGTCCAAACCCATAGGATGTACAACACCAAGAGTGGACCTTCAGGTAAACCATGGACTTTGGGTGACAGTGATATGCAGCGTAGGTTTGTAGTTAATGTCCCACTGTGGGGCAGGATGTCAGTAGTGGTGATGGTTATGCCTCATGTGGGGATGGGGGCATAGGGGAAATCTCTGTACTTACTGCTTAGTTTTACTGTGAACCTAAAACTTCTCTAATTAAAAAAATAATACTTGGAATTTTAAGGCACAAATAGAGTATCTAGTTACAATCTATTAACCATAAATGTATGCAACAATCCTGCACGTGAGGGCAAATAAACTCTTTAACAAGAAATTCTATTTCTGCCACAGTATGCTATATTTATACACAAAGACCTTACTGCTTATAAGATTCTGTCTATGAGTTCAGTGACTACTAAGAATGAGTAAAAATGAAGCTTCTTCAGTTAAACTAAGCAATGGAGCATCTATTTATAGTTACTAATTAAAGGTCTTTGTAAAGCAGGAAAATCATGAACAGTAAGTGGTAAACAGCAAACCATTCTGTGGGTTCTGGCCTCATAGTGGCTTAAGATTACCCTGCAATTTAGTCTCACCAGAGGTTGAGATTCAATTGTAGTCCAGCTGCCTGCCAAGGTAAGTCCTTACCTGTTGCCTCCACAGCTGGCTCCCAGCTTTTGTTGTACAGGAGCACTTAATGGGGACACACATTGTGAGGCAGTTAAGAATTAAAAAAAAAAAAAAACCAGAAAGGGAGAAAGATGGCATAGTACCAAGAATATAAGTATAACAAAGAAAAATCCAAACTATGGAGGGATGATAAAGAGAATAATGGAATAAAATTAGAGCCTGAGGAAGGAAAACAAAATAGTGACAAGGAAAAATAAGAGAGAAGGAAAGGTAATAGTAGAAGTAGAAAGGACTCTTAATGGAAGGCAGATTAAATATCGGAAGGAAAAGTAGAACAAAAGACCAAAGTAGGAATGTTGGAATGTATGATGGAGCACCACATCCTCTCTCCTAACCAGTAATCTTGAACTGATCAGCTGATGTGTGGGTAGTTTCACCCCCCAGGGGATATTTGACAAAGTCTGCAGACATTTTGGTTGTCACAACTGATGGGGTGCAACTGCTCTAAAGTGAATAAAAGCCATGGATGCTGCTAACCAGCTCAAGATGCACGAGACAGCCGCCCACACATAAACCCAGCCAAAGAATTTTCTGGTCAATATGTCAAGAGTGACGAGGCTGACAGACTCTGCACTGACCCATCATCAGCTCAGTTTCCAGACTCCTAGTGACGTGTGCTGCAATCCATCCCATTGTGTTTTGACCTATGTGTTAGACTGCGTATATGTCAAGCGGATGGCCACAGCCCATAAAAGAAATTAAAATTTGGCTAAGAAAGTTTATCGAAAGTAAAGGATCATTTCCTTCCTGCCTTGTTTAGCAAGTAGTCCGTGAAAACCTGCTGTGTGCCTATCTGCCAAAGCCTGCCTCAAAAGCAAATCTTTGTCATAGAGAACAGACTAATGGGTGTCAAGGGGCTGAGGATGGTGGACAGATGGGGAAGGGCGTGACTCGAGTCATGGTTCCAGGGAGATCTTTGTGGCGGCAGATTAGCTCTGTGTGTTGATTGCGGTGGAGGTTACGTGAATCTGCCCTTGGGATAAAGTGACACAGAGCTGTACATATACGGTGCACCAGTGTCACCTGCCTGGTTTGGACATGGTACTACAGTTATGTAAGCCGTAACCATCGGGAGAAATTTGGGGAAAGGTATATAAGACCTCTCTGTACTATACTTGCATCCTGTGAATTTATACTTACTTCAGAATGAAAAGTTAAAAATAAAGCAAATCTTAAAAGGAAAAAACCAAGATGGGCCCGAGAATTTAGCAAAAAGATGTAATTCTAAACCAGGCCAGACTGCCATGATCCACACACACAGAATTCTGTTCAGGTTTATAAAGGGAAAGAACTAAAGAGGCAGCATGGTCTTGGAGTTTGATGTGGAAAACTGGGAAGACAATCTTGTTTTTTATTAAAATTGACCTGTTCGGATGCAGTGCCAATAACAAATAAATATGCCCTCTTGTGGCATCAAAATATTTCTATTTCAGTGGAACACCTATATTGTCAGACTGCAACAAGAAGTCATGTCACACCTAACATTTAATTGCATGTCTTGTTACAGGGACAAGCGGATCTTTTGAAATATGCTAAGAACGAGACCTTGGAGAACCTGAAACAAATCCATTATGCTGCTATCTCATGTGGGCTGAATAAACCAGGCACAGAAAATGCCGAGGTTCAGAAGCCGCGCCGGAGCCTGGAAGTCATACCTGAAAAAGCAAATGATGAAACTGGAGATTGAAGAAATTTTCTAGAAATCATTATGGAGTTTATAACTCTAGGACCAATTGTAGCCAAATGGGACATTTGCTTTGCACTCACTAATGAAAATAATATTTGGGATTTTAAAGCACAACTGGAGTAGCTAATTACAGTCTATTAAAACTGTGAATGTATGTAGCAATTCTGCGTGTGAAGGCAAATAAACTCTTTAACAAGAAATTATATTCCTGGCCAAAATGTGCTATATTTGTATACGAAGGCATCGTGACAGTTCAAGGGTGAACAACAGACTATTCGTTCTAGTTCCGTTGAGAAAAAATGTTTTCCTAACAAAGCAATTTCTTAAGATGGGAATGGATTGTATTGTCAAATTAGTATTTATTGGAGAGAAACCTAATCTGCGCATTTTCCTTGTATACGATTGCCAGAGTCTCTGGGTTATAGATGATTTTGGTGGCATGCCTGCTGAGCTATAATTACTAGACCAATGTAAGTGGACAGATGCGCTGAGTCCCCAGGGGCCTTGGAGGGCCATCGAGCTACAAGGACTGCGGCTCCCGGCCGAAGACACACGCTGGGTAGACACGATGTAAAAGCAGCCAATCTGGAAGCAACACATTGTAAATAGTTTTTCATTGTATGAAGTAGTGTTCACATTAAAACGATGTTTTATGATATTTCTCCAATAGCAGTACATGCATTTAATGAAAGTTTTAACTTTTAACATTTCCAGTTAAAAATACTCGACTCCTCAGAATGGCCAACTGTTGAACAGCTTTGTCAGAAGTGAGTTTCTTGTCTGGCTTAGCGGTTTCGCTTCGAGGAAGGTGCTCATGACTTGGCCCAACAACAGCTGACTGATTTCTGCCACAAACCGAGATGCTGCCTTGCGCTCTGAATTCGCACTAGAGTGAAGTGTGTCCCCAGATGGTGCAGAGGGTCCGGCAAAGGCAGTTAGAGGGGTTGGGGCACATGTAGCTGTCCTCTGCCAGCTGGGATTTTAATCCAAGCCTTTATTTTCTAAATTGGTGAAACTTTGTGCTATTTTTGAAAAGATACCAGACACTGCAGCCTAATTACTGCTTCTCCCAAACAAAACTCGCTTTCAGATTTTGGAAGAGTAAAAGCTCTAAATCTTCAGCAAGCCTCCTTGATTTGTCCTTGATTTGTCCATTTTCTTTTCGGTGGTTCAGGTCTGTGGGCCTGATAAGTATGAGTAAACTTATGTTTCCTTCCAGTTAGGAAGATGCTCAGGCTGATACAATTTATTCCTGCCCGGACTCCTAAATATCCTCTTAAAAAACAGTTTCTCTACTCAGTTCTTGTCATTTGCATTCTAAAGAGTGTGCTTAAGTGAAGGTATGCATCTTTACTGGCTCTTGGCACCAAGTAATACCAGTTAGAAAATTAAACCTATCTGTCACTTGAATGATTGCACGGTTCCCTGCACACCCCAGAGAACACCCGGCGGGTAGGTAGCTTCAGCTCTCTGCTCGGAAATGAACTCTACATAGAAGAAGAAGGAAAAAAAAAGAAAAGAAAAGAAAAACAGCGAAGAATTAAAAGTAGCTTTATAGAATGAGAAATAAAATAATGTACAACTTAGACCACTGTTAGCAATCCTTGAACCCAGCTGGCAAGTAAATAGCAATATTCAACTTGCGGTGAAATCCAAAAGTAATAAAAAATGACCTTTCAAAACAGAATGAAGTTGAGAGCAGTGCTACATTTACAGTCGTGGCAGGCATTACCGGAGGTGTGGCTTGAATGACTCGAGAGCGCCCGTGATTTGCTGCAGGTCGTACAGGTGTGGAATGGGCAACCTGAGGATGGAAGGAGTCTCCTGTGATTGCCCCTGATGGTCCTTTCCAGGTTCTGGGGCTGCAGAAAAGGACAATATCATGTGCAACCCCCATCACAAAGTCTGAAGGGGGTGGGGAGGGGGCATTGGCGCTGCACCCAGCCCTGGGTTTGCTCTACCTTCCCTCAGTTAAAAAAAAAAAAAAAAAAAAAAGCCTTGTTTTGACCCATCTCTTCAAAGGAATTAGCCATGTGATGGGAAAAAGAAGGCGCACCAGTTGAGGAGTTGCTCCTGAAGCTGCCGTGTTCCTCCCGTCTGCCTAGCCCCTGCCCCAGTGAGGCCCCCACCCTTCATTCAAGATGGTGGCTCAGTTGAGCAGAGCACACATTCATGGCTGACTGCGCTATTCTCTTCTGTTCGTCTTCATACGGAAATGGGAACCATTCATCACATGGCCCTGGGCCAGAGTTATGATTTATGACCTTTGTAAGCAGTTTTCTCTCACAAAGGACTAACTGGTCTGCTCTGAGTGGAATCTGTGGGGGCCTTATTATAACCCCACTGGTCAAACAAAAGTGAGACACGCTCCTGAGTCCATAAGTTGTGATGACAGTGGGGTGACATGCCAGATCCCCTCCCTCATCTACATTCCTTATATGGGGGAACCCCCACTTAAGACTCTTATTGTAAGTACAAATAATGCCCTTTAGTTTGACTAATGTGTACATTAGTCACACTGTACACACATACTGCATCATCCCTAATTAAGGGAAATGTCTGACAGGAAGTCCATGAACACAACGGGTGTAGCACTGCTGAGGGTACAGGAAAATGAAGAGTTGGACAAAAATTGTACAGGGACTATGGCAGACGCCTGGTCAGCTTAGTGGGCAATGAAACGTCACACTGGCAATATCCAAACAGAACCAAGAACCAGGTTTCCAGCAGTCGTGTGGATGACCTGTCCACAGAGTAAATCCCAAGGCATCTCCTTGTGAAATGCATCCTCTGTGATACCTGAGCCGTGGCAAGTGTTGGTCTCTTTCCTGCTTCTAGCAGCTACAGCTTCTGAACAGTGGGAAGGAAGACTTCTAAAACTCAAGTGCTCACCTCCTCCGTCTCAGGGCGGCAGTGTAGCCTGGGAGTTTTTGCAGATGGAGTCCCGCCCCAGCTGGGTGGCCTGCATCCTTGGGAGGATGCTCTCCACCTGCATGGAGGTGAGGCTGTTGACTCACCCGGCTTGCAGTCTTCATCAGGTGGCCTCATCTGGTACATTGGGTACTTTGCACTGAATCTTTAATCAAGGGTTGAAACAATGTCAATGCACATTGACTGTACTCAACAGCATCACTCACCCACTGAGTGAGAAAACCCAGCTAGATTTCTCTTTACCATTTTCAGTAGGCACTAGACTTTGATCTGAGCAAACCTAACATTTACCATGAGTTGGAAGGGTTTTGTATTTATTATGTTTGACAGTGGGACTCTTTGTTGGGGCCATGTGCGAAGGAATGATTGTGTTTAGGGAGTTCGCATACGTCATTTTATCCTCTCAACAACAGGCAAGATATTTATCCAGTATTATAGGTGAAGACATGATGACTTTAGCCAAGGTCACAGACTGCTCAAGTCAGGATTTGAACCCAGATCTGCCTGCTCTGAAGCCTCTGTTCCCAAAAACTGTCTGTACTCTCCTGAATTCCAAATACACATTTCATCTCTAAACTGCAAGGTGGACACTATGTCATAAACAATGAGGTAATTTTATTTCTCCTTCACTCTGAACACGAGCCCCCTAGAAGCCACTGAGATTTACTCTGATTTTATTGAGCACAGTTTGGACACCAGGGACCACAGTGAACAAGAGCAGACATGGTCCCAAACCCCCATGGAACTGACAATGTGGTTTTGAGAAGGAGACATTAATCTAAATAATTACAGAGAGAACGTACAATTACAAACCATGGTGAGGGCAACGAAGGGGCTACCTGGCCTCACTTCCTAGCTGAGTACTGAGAGGAAGTGTTCTCAACCTCTCTTGCTTCTGTAACTGAAGGATTGACAAAATACTTCCTTCAGAGGATTCTTGTGAGGACCGAATACAATGGTGTTTGTAAGGTGCCTGGCTCACAGTAGCCTTGCTGTAGTATTATCAGTAGTTATTCTTGAAAGGTAGGGCCATGAGAGTGTAACAGAGACCTCACCCTCCTTGAAAGATGGACTGAGTATGTATTGCGAAACACAACCCTCAGAACTTAAAACGGTCATTATATCTTGGGTTGGCTGGGCTCACGTCAGTAATTCTTGCTTGGGGTCTATCATGCAGTTGCTGGCAGATGTCAGCTGGGGCTGTGGTCATCTGACTGGCTACACATGCGAGATGGCTCCCTCCCATGGCTGAGCTATCAACCAAAGCATATGCATGTCTCCATGTGACTTGAACTTCCTATAGCAGGGCACTGGGTTCCGAGAGTCTGTGTTCCAGAAGACCTATACGGAAGCTGTGGGTCTTCTTGAGACTTCTTGTGCCTAGCCTCAGTAGTCCTAGACTGTTATGTCTGCTGTATTTTATTGTTCAAGTATGTCACTAAGTCCCCCCAGGTTCCAGTGGGTGGAGAAATCAACTCCTCTCTTGCTAGGGGAGCGGCAAGTTTGTGTTGCAGGGGAGGATATAGGATAGGAGATATTAAGACCACCTTTGGAATATACAAGCTGCCACAGAAGATTCCCTGAGAAAGTGGTATTTTAGCTGAGACCTGAAGGCAAAAATTATCAGGAGAGGGTGAAATTCAGACAATTTAGGGAGAGAACCCAGCGTGTTGACAAAGCCAATGATGGGAGGAAGGCTGGCATGCTTGAGGACCCAGAGAAGGAGAGTGAGACCAGGGTGCAAACGACGCCAGGAGGAAGGTGTGGAATGAGTGGCGGAGGGCTGGAGCTCATTGTGAAGGGTTCCATAGGCCTTGTCAGGGATTTTGGTCTTGGTTTCCTATAAACCTAGTACCAAATATTTAGTTTTATTATATTCACTCTACCTTTTATTGGTTTTACTTAATTATAAAAAGAAATGTACACTCCTTGTTACTAAAAAGGTCAAATGCTAAAGAATGTTAAGTTGGAACGTGCATGTACCGCTCACACGGCCCATCTCCTGCTCCCCACAGGAGCGGTTTGGCCAGCTCCTCCTCCACGTGGGCTGGTTCACATGCTACCAACAGATGCCGTCCTCTCTCTGATAAGTTCCCACTTTTACTGTCAAGAAAAGATATAACTGTCTTTAAGGGTCACAGGAACCAAAAAATTGAATATTTAAAGTAAAGCTGTGGCCTGGAAAGTGATAAATAGCAATTCAATTTTGTGAACTACAATAACTTTGCATTTTATCAAAGCCACAGATGTTAGGTAGAAAACAGAAATTAACAACAACTTATGTGAAATGTGACTCTTAGAATTTATAAGAACAAATGTCTTCCCTCTAAAAAGATTTTTTACTCTAAACCAAAAAATCACAAAAATTCTTTGGGAATGGATTGTTGTGGCTGTTGAGAAGCAGAAAATTACAACCTATATGAGGAGAAAAATCCATGAATCAAAAACAACCCAGAACTGGTACAGATGTTAGAATTAGCATACAAAAGTATTAAAACACTTATTACAGCTGTATTCCTTATGTTCAAAAAGTGAAGTAGTTGCATGGATGATACAGAAAAGACCAAAATTTGACTTCTAGAGATGGGAACATCAGTGTGTGAGGGAAAGCTACAGAGGATGGGATTAATGGCAGAGTAGACTTCACAAAAGAAAAAAATTAGTGTGCTTAAAACCAGCATACTAGAGACTCTCCAAAATAAAAAACACAGAAGGGGGGAAAGAAGAAAAGAAAGAAGAAGAACAGAGCAGGTCCCACGGTGAGCTGTGGGACCACTTCGGTGGCTTCATATGTGTGTAACTGCAGCGCCCAAAGGAGAGGAAAAAGTGGGAAGGACCAAAAACAAAGAAATAAACATAATGGCGAAACATTTTCTACAATTTCTACGGACACTTTTACATCCCAGAGATGCAGGAATCTCAACACCCAACAAGACACATGAAGAACACTACCCTATGGCACATCAGTATCAAATTGCTCAAAGCCTCAGTGATAAAGCGAAAAGTCTGAAAAGCAGTCGGAGAGAAAAAGACACATTCTATGCAGAAGCATGCAAATGAGGATGACGGCAGATTTTGCAGGTGACAGCGACCCAAGTGAGAAGTCAGTGGAGCGAGGTCTTTAAAGGACTGGCTGAAAGAAAAGTAGTTGCCCCGGAGATGTCTACGCCCAGCAAAAACGTCTTCCAAAAGAGGCAAAATAAATTGTTTGAGTATGGACAAAAGCTAAAATAATTCATTACCAACAGAGCCACACTACATTATAGAAAGTCCTCAGGAAGAGAAGAATGATAGCAGATAGAAATATGGATCTGCACAAAGGAAACAGTTTTGGAAATGGTAACTACACATATAAATATATAATATTTTTTCTTATTTTTAAAATCTCTATAAAGATCATTTGCTATTTAAAAATAACGATGCAGCTTACATAAATGTAAAATGTTTAACCACAATAGCACAAGGTCCTTAGAGGTGAGAATACAAGTATATTACTGTAAGGTTCTGATGCTGTGGGTAAAGTGATATGATACCACTTAAAAGTGCAGCGTTATAAATAATGATGTATACTGTACACCCTAAGAAACCACTAGAATAACAAAAGAAAGAATTATAGCTAATAATTCAACAAATGAGGTGAACTAGAATAATAAATACTCAAAAGAAAAAGAAGAAAAAGGGAAATGGATAAATAGAGGAAATAGAAAACAATTGGGAAAATCATATACAAAATTTGATAAATCTGACTTTAAAATTAGCTTCTGCTTTTTTCTGAGATGCTGTTCTTAAAAGTCAGGCTGGGAAAAACATTTGTGACACTATATTTTTTTGTCAAAAAAGTGGTTTTCAGAATATATAAATAACTTTTACAACTCAGTAGTCAGAAGGTAAGCAATATACTAAAAATCATGGCTGAAGAAATATTTACAAAAGAAAATATAATGTCCATAAAGCTCATGACAAGATATTTAGTACCATTAGTCATTAGGGAAATGCAAATCAAAACCGCAATGAGATACCCCCGCACACCCACTAAAATGGCTAAAGTTAAAAATACTGACAGTCGGGCATGTTGCTGAGCATACGGGACACCTGTAATTCTCCTCCGTTACTGCTGAAATGTAAAATGGTACACCTATTTTGGAAAACAGTTGGGCATTTTTTGATATAGTTAAAACTAAACTTATGAGCTAGCAATTCCAATCCCCATGTTTCTGCAGAGTAATGAAAACTTACATCCTTCTTAAGACTTGTATAAGATTGTTAACAGCAGCTTTATTTACAACATTCAGAAATCTTAAACTACTCAAATGATCATCAACAAGAAAATGGATAAACAAAGTTGTGTTATATTCCTGAGACCCAATACTTCTCAACTATAAGGAGAACAGACTTCTGGTACCTGTCATAGACATGGATGACTGGAAAAAATTTCATGCTGCGTGAGTAAATCCAGACACTGAAGAGTGCCTACTATATGATCCCATTCATAAGGAGTTCTAGAACAGGCCAGGGCTCTGGCCAGGACTCTGCAATAGAAGGGGTTGAGTAGGGGAGAGGGGGCCTGCAAAGGAAATGTCTGGAGGGAAGCGGATATAATATCATGTAAATCTACATCTAGATTGATTGCAGTTGCACTGGCCACAGTTACAATGTACCAGACATTTGTCAAAACTCTTTGAATTGTGTATTTGAAATCTGTATATTTTTGTATATAAGCTGCATTTCAATAAAGTTGATGTTATATTTTTTTTAAAGGAGATTGTAACATAAAAACCAGGAGAAAAACAATTGGGAATAGGAGTGATAAGAGGGAACATGATATTATTTCATACTTTTCATGATATTATTTCATACTTTTCCTTTATCAGTAAAATCCTTTTTGTGTCTTAATTATGTAATTGTTTTACAGATTATTTTCTTTTGAAGGTTCCCCCTAACCCCCCGAGTCCTCTTATTTCTTGTTTTTAATTTGGACTGATTGCTTTCCAGGCCCGCTGCACAGATTTAATTCTGAGGTTTATTTTATTTATTACAGTGCTGACTTAATTTTACTATATATTGCTCTTTCCTGGATCCTGTGTTTTGTTTGGGGAGCAGTCGTCTTTGCTTTTTGCTGGGGATACCCGAGAGTAATTATTTCAGAGGGTGTCTAAGGAAGGCAGATTTTCTGAGTCTTGCCATGTTCAAAAATTCTTGACCTTGCTCCCATATTTGATTGCAGGTTTGACTGGGTGTCTAACTCTAGGCTCTAAACCATTTCTCTCAGAACTTTGAACTATCACTGCATTTTCTTCTAGTGCCAATATGGCTTATGGGAAGGCATACCATTCTGGTTTTTACTCATTTGTAGGTAACGGGCTCCATTTTCTTGGGAACTTATGGATCTATTCTTTATTTTTTGGTGTTCTAAAGTGTTGTGATATATATGAGCTTACTCGTCCATTCAACAAATACTTACCGTAGATATTGACTTCAGGGAAGCCTAGGAGCTAGAAATAGAGCTGTAAGTTTCCCATTCTCGAGGAAGCTACATTCTGGTGTGGGAAATAGGCAGTAAATATAAACAAGTAGATGAGATCCCTGTTGATACTGATACATTCTGAGAAGAAAATAGAACAGGAATGGGATAAACTGAGGCAGGATGAGGGTTGATCTGGAAAAGAACATTACAGTAAAAGGAACATGCCCCCAAAGGACCAAGGCGGGAACGGACCACAGTGTTTGGGGACAGAAATAAGCCAGGATGGCTGGAGGGTTAGTAAAGCTGAAAGTGGCAGAAAATAAGGGGCAAACAGGAACAGGCTCTGTAGAGCCTGTGAGGAGCTTGGATCTTATTCTAGGTCATTTAAGGAAGACTGTGGTCTGATTCATATTTTAAAAGACCACTCTGGCCGTGTATGAAGCATGAGAGGGTCAAGAGTAGAGATGGGAAGACCAGCTAGGAAGGTGCTGCTGTAAACCAGGGAGGCAGTGATGGTTGGGAACAGAGTGTAACAGTAGAAAGCGGGAGACGTGGTCAGATTGGGGTCTTAATTGGACATGGCAGCAGAGAAAATGAAATGCCACGGGTTTTCATTTGGGCAACTAGGTGAATGGTGAGCCTTTGCCTGAGAGGGAGGGGGTGTGGGGAGCAGCAGGTTTGGAAAAGGAAATTGTGCCGGAATCGCGAGTCCCCAGAGACCTCCAAGGAGCTGACACTGATGCAAGAACAAAAGGATCTTTATCACAAGCTTGAGCAGGGGCTCACCCGCCTACCGACACAGCAGCAGCAGGGGGGAGCCCCGAACAATAGCGAGCAGGGGTTTTAAGGGGTAAGGGATGGGGGTGTTACAGCACACGCGTTGTACATATAGCAGCAGCATCTAAGCACCAGTCATATTTGTACAGCACCCACGGCAACAGCTTTGACCATTCAGTACCTGTGAGGTGTCCGTTACTTTTAGCAGAGCCCAATTATGACCCTTTGAGACTCCTTTGAAAAATGACCCATTATGAGGTGAGTTAGGCACGGAGGAGTAGCCCTTGTCTCGGGCCGCAGGAATGTTTTTAGCTTCCTCTAATTGGCTAATTGGGGGGTGGTTTTGGCCTTGAGCAATCTGCGGTTTTTCCTGAGACTGCTGCTATGTGCAGCCCGAGGTTGCTTTTAATGGGGGTCTTAATTTTAAAATGGCGTTACTTAGGCCTTCAGAATTCACATCCAAGTTGAGATGCCAGAGAGACCGTCGGAGTCTAGTGTGTGTGTCAGACATCCTGGACAGGTGAGCAGTTAGGGAGGAGATGTGGGGGTCTCAGGCATGTGAGAGCCTCTGGCGTGTGAGGTGGTGTTCAATGATCTGCTTGATACCTGCTGGGCCTTTCGTTATGAAATCTGTGTGTGACTCATCCATCTTGAACTCTGGACATTTCCCCCTGCTATTTGTGTAATTATAACTTCTGCATTTTGCCTGTCCTTTCTTTCCAGAATCCCTATTCTAGGTGGATGCTAAAGTCTTTGGATTAGTCCTCATTTTATTGTTTTCCTTCATCTTATCCATCTCACTGCACTTTTGTTCCATGTCTTTCTTGGCTCCTTTTTGTCTGGCTGTTACATTGATCCAAGTGATGTTGGCTTTTATATGTTTTTACTTCCAAAAACTTTGTTACTTTCGGATGGTTGTTTCTTCTTTATGGCAGTCCATTCCTGTTTTGTGACGGTTATCGTCCGATAAGTGCTCTTCTTTTCCCTGTATTATTTCTTTGGTGGTCAGCTGTTCTGTTGATTTATCTCGGACCTTCTATTTTGTACTGTGTTCTTCATCAGTTGTCAGGAAGGCCATAGTGCTCCGTTCCTTTCTATGATTGAGAAAGTACTCGTGCGGTCACATGGCTGGGTGCGTTCCCATGCACGTGTGTGTTCTCTGTCTCTCCCTGAGCAGAGATTCCCTGAGATGATGGAGCATGTCTGTTAGCAGCCTTCCCGGCACAGAAGCAGGAATGGAGATCTTAGCACACAAGCTGATACTGCAAATGCTTATGAATTTAGTGTAGTGTGAACTGTTTAGACACATTACATTACAATATAGAAATGAAGTGGTGAGCAGAAGTTACTCATCTCTGAAAACACATGCCCAGGCAAATATTACCAACTGATCAAGGCTCTTTTTGAGGCACTGATCGACTAATGATGCCTGAGTGGGGAAGGAGGGGCTCAGGGTTCTCCCCTGTGATTCCTGCTTCAGCCCACACTGCCGGCAAAGGGTCATAGCTCTGGAGTCCGTAGACCAGACTCAGCCCGGAGGAGAGGCCCAGGAATTGGTCTGGGGGCCTTCATAACAATCATTTCGTTCAGTGATAACGCACAGTTACATGTATACAGACTTAGTTTGGGCTCTGTTGCTAGAATGCCGAAAGGAAGGTTGACCTGAGAGGAAATCAGGTTGACTGTGAAGTAGCTATGTGCGTGAGTCAGAAAATAATGTGCGCGTGATTAGGTAACTGATTATGTCGCAAGCTAGATGTGAGTTATTTTTGGAATATACATACTTCTGTTACTTCCACAGATGTGGTTAACCAGGGTGCACTGCCTTTGATGGTATTTTAATGGCTGATATGACAGACAAATATTTATTGGCCCTACTAACGAAAACAAACTGGATGTTGTCATTAGCAACTGGGAAAGACAGATTTGAATAGTTTAAGAAGGACACTTTAGTAAAAAGGGACCTGTATCAACAGATGATCTACCCATAAGGAAAAATTCAGCAGAATGAATACAGGAAGGATAGAGTTCAAATGCAAGGCGGGCCAGGCCTGCTGCGTGCAGGTTTGACAAGGCACCTCCGCTGGGAAAAGTCAGAGTGAGTCAGTCCCAGCTTCGTGAGTCCGTGAGGCTAAATGTTAATCAGAAATATTAAAGAGAAGTGTGACGATGGCATAAATGACGAGTGGGAGAGGGATACAAGAAAAAGTTGTGAATATTGGTGTTTCCAGAAGCCAGAAGCCAGCCTGCTGGTATAAATGCATGAACTAGATGGGAAGGCAAGAGGAAGTAGTGAAGCCTGCGGCCAAGTGGAGAGTTCATGTCACCCCTGAAGACACTCGAGCTCAGATATGACAACAGCAACAGCACCATGGTGGTCACACAGAAATTTCTCAGAACCCACAAGGTCCCTGTCTGTGGCATCACAAGCAGTCAGCAGCCCCTCTCTCCAGAACGGCTGCTTCATTACTGGCTGGGGCAGTGGTCCAGCACAGGGGTGCTGGTGAGCGGAGAAGGGGCTCCTAGTTACCCAGCCACTGCTGCTTTGCAGGGCTGCTGGTTTACTCTTTCAATTTTCTTCACAATTACCTTCAATATAAAGAGCATTATCTCCAGAATCTCCACTTAGTTTGCAGAGACATATAGGAGAAGGAAAAGAATTGCCCTGATTGGGGTGGGTTTGGGGTAAAGGATCTTCTTGCAATTTTCCTCCCACATCTGCTGTTGGCTCATGGCATTCACGACGAACATGAATATTCATGTGAATATAATATGCATGCTGATTAAATGAAAAAGGCAAATTGAGGTCATGTTCGCAAGATTTAGGGGAGCTCATGAGACTCACATCTTGGAATTTTGTAATCTCTGTAGGAACATATCAGGGATGAAAACGTGTCTCCTTTGGGCTCGGGTAAAGGAATTCGATGGCACAAAAATATTTCACGTCTGGTAACGGCTCCTGGGTTTATCAAATCCAATATATTTTTTCAAAATGCAGAAACCGAGGCCAGAGATGTTACAAGAGTATCCGAGGCCGTAGAACTAGCCAGGGTCAGATATGAGAGCAGACACTGGGAACTCTGCCTACAAATTCAATTCCTTTTCACCTCTGTTCTTACAATTTGGTTTAATTTTGAGACGATGCCTCACAGCGATTGTATCTTCTCTGGAAATGACTCCTCAGTACCCATAGATCGGCAGTGTGAAATATGCCACTCAAAGTAATGTCACATATATTCAGATGTTTTCCATCCTGGTTGCTCTGAACCCAGCACCTAAGCAGCAGTGGTAGAAATGGTGTGTTATGTGGCGAACTTAGATTCTAGAATTTTGCACCCATCTTCATTTAGGAATTTTAACAACACGGTTCTACTAGTAATAAAATTTCTGAAAATAGTGTAACATTGTCTGCTACCTCACTTAAACAAGAAGTAGAAGTTTTGGTCTAAGTAATAAAAGTCCATATCCCCTTAGCATGTATACATATCTTTCTTCCATGTAAATTATATTTACTGTTAAAACAGCTCTCGGAAGCATGAGTTGTATGTTACATTACAGAAAAGTTAAGATCAGCTTTGGAATATAGCAGAAAAAGGCTGATGATGTTGACCGGTAAAATACAGGTAGAAAACCCTCATAAAAATTCACCTTACTAAAAAAACATACAGATTGATTTTTATTGGCATGTTCTTACCAAAAATGGTTTTCTGTCTGTGACATGTCAAGTGTTCTCCAAAAAAGAACCTGTACAAAAATTGAGCTGGACTTGAGTTCAGAGGATTATTGAAGACAGTAAGAGAGAGAGAGGGGTATTTAGAGGGGGGGGAAACTCAAAAAACAAAGTTTAAATATGGTTATGGGGCTAGAGATTCTGAGTTTAAGCAAGTTTCCAGGTCATGCCTGTGCTGTGTGTTCAGAGATCACATTTGAGTAGCAAGAGTCTAGGGAATATCTTGATTATCTGTGTGAAGATGATTATGTGAATTACTTCTGCCAGTAACGGATACAAGGCATTTAAAGTTGACCAGTGGTTTTCACTGGGACAATTGGAAGTTTGGGGAAAATTGAGTGGATTTATAAGTGAGAGTATATGACATATTTATAATCACTATTAGTTTATCATAAATTTCTATGATATAGCATATAGTCCCTATAATTTGTAATAAATCATTAGTAAACGTTCATTTCTATCCTGGATTTTTCCCAAGTTCAGAAAATCTTGGTGTTGACTCAGGTGAGCAAGAGAAAGCTCCTCCAGTTGTTCCCCTGCCTGTGGCCAGAGAGGGGAGCACCAGAGACCCACAGGTAGACCAGAAGGATGACACAGAAGGATGCGCTGGAGCCACCAGCTTCAGGAGCCTTTGGGTTCCACAGAGGTGTCTCGGGGGCTACCTTGGGGGAGGAGCAAATGGAAATTATATCTCAGTTTTTAAAACTGTGAATATTTAAAAAGGGAAGTTTGGAAACAATAGCTTCCAGATGAGGAAGTTGTGGCCCAGAGAGGTGAAGTGCCTTCCCCAGAGAGATCAGCTCCAGCCCTGCCAGGCCTGTATCAGTTCGGTTCTCACAGCGCCCCTCTTCCCTAAACTACCCTACACTCTCGTTGTCATCATTAGTGTTTTCTTTCTGAAAAACAGATAGTGTCTCAGACACATGACCAGAGTTTAGAATTCAAATCCATTCCTCTTTGTGGTGGATCTCACTCCCCACTGCCCAGTGTGAACTTGGACTTAGATAAGTGTCCAGAAGAAATGGGTTTTGTATCCTGGAAATAAGACTGGGTGGTTGCTGGGGCTCAGCCAAGCAAGGTTCTTGCTCCCCTATGTCAGGTAACGTGGCTGAGCTGAATGGTAGCATGAAGCAGGGCTGGGCTCTAACCCACAGCAGACCTTATAACTGGACTTGGTATGTCCAGCTCACTAAGACTGTCAGACACACAGCGGTTCCCCCCAGGGAAACTCTCTGCCCAAGAGTTTTTTTTCACTTCTTCACCTAAGTATTTTTTGGATCCCTTTCTCTTTTGATATTTCTTTGACCTAAGTGGGACACATCTCATGGAAGAAATATATCAGCAATTAGGCTTCATTAATATATGCTGTGACAGGGTTCTTGTTCTTCCTAATCACCAGCGAACGGAGGGCATTATACAGTCTGAATGCATTCTGCACTTACTTACTGAGCACACGTATGTGCCAGGCATTGTTTCAGGTACTGGGGAAAGAGAACCCTAGCTGACTCTTTTAAGGGGCCAGGCAATAAGCAAACTGACTAATGAATAAACAGCAAGTTGTAATAGGAGGTTTTTTGCAAACAAGTCAGGAGTTACATTAAAAACTGGTAGGAGGTACACTGTTGGTGGGAATGTAAACTGGTGCAGCCCCTCTGGAGAACAGTGTGGAGGTTCCTCAAAAAATTAACAATAGAACTCCCCTATGACCCAGCAATAGCACTGCTAGG